>NC_090913.1:11732185-11787185 GCF_040956055.1 Brachionichthys hirsutus
GGAGAGATTGACGGCGGGCTGGTGCGAAGCAGCTGATGAGTAGACGGAGCAGAAAATTAAAAGGATGTCGCCGTTTCAGGAAGCGGCGAAATGAGGCCCTTTGAAAAGCCCCAATAATTTGTCCCTTTGTGAGACGGGGAGGACGAGGACGTTACTAAAGCGCAGTTTGTGAATGCTGTCGGACCGTAATGACCCGTCTGTTTTATCAGCTACGCCACACCAACGTGTGTCTGCCTGTGTGCGTGTGCGTAAGACGGGTTGTAAGCCACCACTGCTTGAATGGTTCCGTCATTTGTTCGTTAAAAATAACGTTCGGATCGCAGATCGGCTGTCAGGAAGCCGCTGGAGGGATGGGGGCGGGCGTACTGGGAGCCAACGGGGGGGGGGGGGGGGGGGGCATGGCCAAGAACATGGTGTCTCCCACCCTGCCCTCCCCCAGTGAAAAGACGGGTCCTATTTGCTGCTGTGATGTTTTATTTTTTTATTCTGAGTTCTGCTTTGCTCACTCGCAAACAGAACCGATTCATTGCTGATCGCTACGAAGATAAACATGAGAGAAGCGTTAGCAAGCGGCAGACACAAAGGCCGCTGGGAATAAACGAGCTGCGTTTTCGCCGGACGGGGCTTCGTGTGTTTAAACCCGCAGAGAGCGCTTTGAGTCCGGATCCCGGAGAACCCGGAATGTTGACTGTGATTTCTCCTGACAGTTTCCTGTCCAGCTTGCCCTCAGGGTGTGTGTGTGTGTGTGTGTGTGTGTGTGTACGTACTTGGTATCGCTAGCTCCTCTTGTCAACGTCAGGAGCATATGTCTGCTGTCTCCATGGTAACGTGATACATCAGAGCCACGGTCCACCTGGGGTCATGCATGCTCCTGACGAGCTCCTCCTCTGAAATGCAGGCGATGCTCCCAATGAACAAGTTCTTTGGACACTGAGACGTGCTCCAGTTTCCCGTATTGATCCAGCGAGCTGCAGGTTGATCAGTGTCGGTGCGCAGACACACACACGGCGCCGTTTAAAGAGGAAACATGACGCTGATTAGTGTATAAATATGGATAGCGTCGCTGCCGACTTAATTATCTTGCTGGTTCTCTTTCTGTTCCTCTAACATCCTCCCGACTGCAGAAAAATGCCAAAATCTGCATTTAAATTGAAAAGCTATTCATCTGCATATCTTTGATTATTCAATTAATTTGCCTTCTGTTTTTCCGCCCCCACCAATCAGACGCCTTGCTCGGTGATGGAATTATTTATTGTTGTTGATGATGTGTGCGTGTCAGTGGTTGTCTGTCTCTGCGAGGCGCTGGTGACGCCATCGGGGTGTACACATAAGTCAACTAGGATAGGCTCCAGCAACCCCCCCCCCCCCCCCCGTGACCAGCAAGGCTGTAGATGAGACGAGACAAAGCAGCCGAGGCGTGAGGGTCACTTTTGTATTTACCAAAATAAAGTTCCTGCGTTTGGCGTCACGTGCGCTTCGCAGGGTGGATGTGCACCTTCACTCCGAGCCGGTCCTCTCTGAGAGAGGAGGAGGATTGTCATTCGGGCAGCGTGCAGCTCCTCGGGTGGATGAGGTCACTCTAAAGCCCCCCCGCCATGCATTTCAAGCCGGCGCGTATCGATTTCCTTTAATTGGATCGACAAATGAAAAGCGGCGGATGAATGGGTCAGCGCTGCTGCTCTCCGTCCTTCTGAGGGCTCCCCTGCACTCTTGTCTTTTTGGGGTTCTTGACACTGATCTCGGGGAAAATGACTCGTTTCCTCTCATCGCTTTGTGGGACGAGGTCGATGTCGTCCCGTCGGAGGAACCGGCGGCGCTGACTGTTAGCTGCTCTCGGTTTAAAAAGTCCGTTTTTCAAGGAAAGGTCGGCGTCTGTCAAAGACGCTTGTATGAAGCGTGAATATGTAAATACGCATCGATAAGGTCAGCATTTGAATAAAAGCACTTTCTAAAAACGTTTGCATTCAAAGAGAGAAACTCTTGGAGAAATCTGCCGGGTTTTTTTAACCCGGGGGGGGGCAACGTTTCTCCACTTGAAACCCAAACGTGTCGGTGGCGGTCCGGTGCTCCTCCGATCCAAACTGCTATCTCGGTTTTCCCTTTCCCCTTCCGTATCATCGGCCTCCATCGACTCGTCTCGAACACCAAGTCTGTTCCGGTGGCAAACTCGGGCAGAAGATCTCCATGGTAACTACTGTCGGTGTCCTCCTTTGATGTGTGTGTCTCCCGTTCCCAGAGCCCCAGCGGTTTCTGAAAGCGTGCACGCACACGTGTTTGTGTGTGCGCCCGAGGATACGGCGTGTCTTCCCGAAAAGCCGCGGAGGGAGACGGGACGCCGGGGACTGTCGGGGGAAACGGATGCACGCCGAGGCAGCCGGGGAGAAACGGCGGACAGCAGTTGTGGCGAAGCTGTTGTGATTAGGAAAGCGCTGCAAGGTGTTATCTGAAGGGCGTGCATGTGATTGATGCGGCGCCGTGGCGTTCCACCTGCTGTTAAGATGCAGGAGTTGTTTTTCTGTTTTTGGATTGTGTTGGGATTCGGTGTCTCGGTTCTCCGCCGGCCTCGTTTCAGATTTCTCACCACCGTTTCACGCGTAAACCCAGAGGAGCGTCCTCTTTGATGCTTCTCCTTTCCTTTCGTAACAGACGCACATTTGCGTCTGATGGCTTTTTTTGAGGCTGACCCAATTAAAGGCAGGAGCGGCACGCTTTAATGGCGGCGTGGCCGAATGTCAGAGTAGCGTGGCCGTCTAAGACGCTTAGCGCACCACCGTGACCAATCCGGCTGCAGACCTCGTCTTCCACCGCTCCCTAATTTCCCGTCGACCGACTCAAAAAAGAGGCTAATGGACCTTTTTGGGGGCGAGGCTGCCACGGAGTCCCACCTGTCACGGAGTAGCATGTTAACACGGTTTGAATAATTCATGACCTTAATTAAGGCTACGTCCTGTTTAAATTAGCGGAACCTTTCCAGGGAGCCAAAATGCAAAAAACTGCATCCGGAGTGAACTGAAACTTTAATTTAGAAACTGTTCCGAATCAGATTTAATCTTCTGAAGTGAAGATTATCTCAAAGCTTCATCATCAGTGTTGAACAATCCGTCTGCTAGCCTCGGTTTAGCGCCGCGGCTTAGCGTCGCAGCCACCTAGCAAACGTCATTAGTTGGGTTACCCCCCCTCCTCTCACGCGTGGCAGGCCTCAGGGCTACGTTCTCAGCCCACTTCCTCCCCGTTGTGTGGGAGGAAGCGCGCTAATTGGTTTATCAAGTAGGATTGATTTCATTTGTTAGCCTCGGCTGCACTTCTTCCGCTAAAGTCCATTAACATTTCAGATGCTGCGCTGAAGTCGAACCATATTGTGTCATATTTTCCGAGAAGCGCTTCTGCTCCGAAACACGCTTAATGGGTGAACATTTACCCAGTGTGCATCTGGGAAATAACGAGGTTCGGCGTTAAAGCTCTCCCTCCATTCGTTCTCTGGTCTTCTCCCGCCCTGCCGTCTGTTGTATTGGTTTTTGTAGGATACAAATAAAGACGCGTCTCTAACTCGCATAAACGCGGGAGGTTGTTGTTCAGGCAGCTCCACACCTCCCCAGGATGCCACGGGACTCGGCTCCTCAGCACCTTCCTCCCCTCCCTGCGCCGCTTTAATTACTTCATTCTCCGTCTCTCTCCTCATCCCGTTCTCCTTCCCTCCATTGCCCGGAGCTGCTCATTCCTTTTAATTAATCCACACAGAATCAGACACCTTCGCCCCACTGTGAAGACGCACGCACACGCACACACACACACACACACACACACACACACACACTTTGACAATCCTGCCTAGACAATAAAAAAAAGTGATGTTATTTCACTGTGAAAGGGTTTCTCTGCAGACGGATGACGTGGAAAGTCATTGTTGTCATTGTGTGTGTGTGTGTGTGTGTGTGTCTGTGTCTGTGCGTGTGCACGCGCACACAGGGCTCCAACGGAAGCATGCAGCTCATGGAGACCGAGTTCTCCAAAACCCTGGGGGAGATGATGTCCCTTCATCTTCATCACCAGAAGAGCATCCCGGTGTTCCTCTCCGCCGTGACCCTCGACCTCTTCAGCCGACAAACCATAATCAGCAGTGATTAGACTCTGTATCCGCCTTTTCCGACTCAACCGATATTCGCGAGTTCTTCGGCGGTGTTGGTTCTTCACCAATCGTTGGACACACTCAGAGGACGCTGGAGACGAGCGTTTGTGCTGTGGGAGTCTGAAACGCACGCCTGTGTGCTCGACGCCGGCGCCTTCTATAGACGAGCTCCTCAAGACAACGAGAACAAAGCCAATCCAAACCGCACGTTGAACGAATCTGAGTTGATCTTTTTATTGTTATTTTTTTTTATTCTTTACTCGATTACAACATTTTGCATTTGTCTCCATCGGCATCTGATTTGTTAATAAATGTATCCTTGAGTCTAAACTGGTTTCTTTCTCTTACTTGACTTTCGAAGGGAAAATGCCGAGATCAGCGCTTCCCTCTAGAACGTATTGAGAATTCTGTGATTGAGCGTCGATGGGAACGATGGGAGGAAGAAGAGACTTAAGAATGAAGCCTCGTACTCGGGAACTCCGGCTGGCGCCGCCGGGCCTCCTGAGACGACATGTCCCGTTTCAGAACACGCCACACGCGTCCTTGTTTCTCACACCCTCCCTCCTTTCCACGACGCGGCGCATCTGCTCCGTCTCGCGCTGGAAGACGTTGCCATAAGTTTAATAGCGTGCGTGCCGATCCCAGAATTAATGTCTTGTTCGAGATCTATTTCATTACAGCTGGCCGGCATCAAGAAAGACGAATAATTCTCTTCTTCCGCAGCATCTGTGCGCCGCGTTTACGCCATGTATCCATGGCAACGACACGAAGGCCCCGGTCCCCCTTATGCAGGAGATAATTTGTTTATTTTCCCGACAAATATCAAAAATCGCGCCGGCTTAATGATCATTTATCTACGGAATTCCAAAAGCATCTCCGAGCTTCCTCTCTAATTACCGTGGTCGCAGACGCGGCGCTCCGAAGGCCCCCAGGGGCGCCGCTGTGATGTACAGATACGGAGGGCGCTCTGAGTGGGAGTGTGCGTTCGGTCGCACAACATCCTTCAAACGCATGCTCAAACTGGCTCCGGCCCACGCTCACACGCAGCCGATACCTCGGATGTCGGATGCGTTTCCACGTTCCAATGTTGGATAAACGCAGTCCGATTGAGGCCCGAGAGGCTCGGCTGCGAACACTTACCCGGGACTCCCCGCTGATGTTGCTCTTTCATTGCGTCGCTGTCCCACAGAGGTGTCTGACCCACTCTGGATCCGGCCTCCCCTTTGTAAGACACACCGTGGCTGTTGCATCCGACACGGAGACGCCCTGAATCTCACATTCACAGGCTCTAGAAAGGAAGCGACTCCTTAACTCTCCAGAGCGGCTTCTTCTGTCACAACATGCTGACAAAGCAGCTTCTCAGGCCCATCGCCTCGGCGGAGGAGACGGAATTAGGAGGAACTGTGTTTTAAGAGTTTCCCTTCGCAGTAGATTGAATTAACTGATGCACGAGTCGTAAGAAGTAAATAAGAGACGGGCACTTCCTCCACCTGACGGAGCTCGCCGGTCAGCATGCAGTCGTTAATGCGAGGTTACGACCTGGAAGGGTTTGTAAATGCCAGCGGGAGAAACGCTTCGGAGGAATCCGCTCTGGGATTGTTCTCCGCTCGCGTTTAATCAGCGTTTACAACCTCTTATTCCTACCTTTTCTTCTCCTTTCCCCTCTGCGTCCCTGTCTTATTCATTCATTCCTTTATCTTTATTTCATCAGTCGAAAACAATTAGTACCCCCCCCCCCCCCTCAATATCTCATGGGCTATTAATGAGGAGGTACAGTGACGTTGGAAATGCCGACTCTGCGCTTCGTGGCTCTGCAGAAGCCACCGGATTGAGCAATAAACGATCTAAAGCATTGAGTTTAAAAATCAGTCCAAGGCAACACTAAATCTAAAGTTATTCTCATGCATATTTAAGGTGATAAAAACACACAGGAATTGGATTTCAGCTTCATCTTTCAATAAATGTTGACATAAGATAAAAAGATATTGACGAGAGACCTGCTGAGGAGAGACGCGACCCCCCCCCCCCCCCCCCCTCCAGAAGAGGAGTCTCAGAGGCTTATGGGACGTGGAGTTGCTTCTTATCGCTCCATCTGCCTTTTTCTGCTCGCACAGGAAGCTCACTATCATTTTCTCTGTCTCCCTCCTCCTCCAGGCTCGCTCGCTCAAATCCCAACACGGGGGGCGGGGGGGGGGGCAGTCAGCTGTGCTTTCTCTCGGATCCAAGTTTCTTGTCCTTGGCTTTCCCTTCGAATAGAAGCAGCATATTGGTGTATTCACTGAGACAGATGCTCGTGAGGCGAAGCGTTCCGCCGTTGGTTCGGGATTATTGGCGTTCAATCCAACATATCTGAAGTTGATTGATTGATCAATTAATCCTCATATGGAGTGTGTTTGAGCTGCCAGTGGAAATGCAGGCGGGCCTCCAGGCAATCTCCAGCATGGCTGCCGTAGCAGCCGCGTGACAGTTTGGCTAATTAGAGCGCTTTTAATTTGCTGTATTGATCTCTTGTCTTGGCCTCTTTCGATCGGGGGGGGGGGGCTGCAGGAATGCATGCAGGTGTGTGAATGTTCAGACTGAAGAACGATCCATTAGACTCCATCTAAATCTGTCCGCCCTTCTTTCCTGTCCTTATTTGCTCTTCCCAGGCGTGCGCTTCTTCTTCGCTGACATCCTCCTCTGCCTCCGGCTTCAAAGGTGTCGGAAGCTATTTTCAAAGAAGCGCGACGGGAGATTTTCTTTGGGCTCCTCTGTAGTTTACAGGCCCGGCCTCGTGAGATATTTGGACGGGGGTCGTAGAGAAGCTAACCGCCGTAGCAACTGTCCCCGTAATGACTCATAAGTTGTGTTGTTCGCCCCTGAGCTGGCTTCGACCTTTCCACAGCGTTCTCTCACTTCCACTGCACATTATTAATGCAGCTTGGCCGTTGTTTGTGTGTGTGTGTGTGTGTGTGTTGCAGAAACACGCAGCCCCCCCCCCTCTTCAGAGGGTTTATTTTAATATGTATTAATACAGCGGTGAGAATGCTTCCCACTATCAGCGTTAACATCGTGCTCTATTAAGCCGCCTCTTTCTACAGGCTGGCTGTGATCTTTAATAAAGACAGCGAGTCTAATTCCCATTTTTAAAAGCATGTTATTTCACAAAGATGGGGGGG
Source organism: Brachionichthys hirsutus (assembly GCF_040956055.1). Lineage (NCBI taxonomy): Eukaryota > Metazoa > Chordata > Actinopteri > Lophiiformes > Brachionichthyidae > Brachionichthys > Brachionichthys hirsutus. Next base: position 11,739,470 of record NC_090913.1, read on the forward strand.
GGCGAGGAGGAGAATCTAATCTCTGAGAAGGAGCGAAGAATCCCTTCTTTCTGTCCTCCTTTCAGCGTTCTCATCCTCTTGTACTTAATTCAGTCTCCTTTCTCCCCCCCTCCTCTCCATCGCTGCCGGAGGAGTCGTCGTAAATGCCATGCGAGTTATTGTTTGTGCCTGGGGGAGGCGTCTCGGTGCCCAGGCAGGCATAAGGGTGGACAGCTACGGGAGTGAGGGGGGAGACACCGACTGGCCCTGACGCCCTTTTCAGGTCCCGTAAAAGACCGTTGTCGGGGAAACGAGCTGCAGATGCTCTAGGACCGTTAAAGGTTCTCATCCTCTCAGCTTCTCTGTGTTTGAGTTCTCATCATGGGATCGGCGCTCACAGCTTGAGTACCCGTCTTTGTCTTTGTGAGTCGTTTTGATGTCTGACATGGGAGAGGGAAATGAGGTTGGGGGGGGGGGGGGATTGATGATGAAACACCAGAGACATACTAAAGTTGCCCTTCCCACAGCACAGGGAAGAGATGGAAGCATGATGAGCAGAAGCTGAAGGGCGGGCTTGCTTTCTTTGCACCGTGGTGACAGACTCCGCCCACCGCCAGACTAAAATTGAAATTGTAATGGTTTTCGGTTTTTGCTTTTCGCTTTTCTGACCTTCGGCGTAACTCCAACAAAAAAAAGAGCCGGTGAAAGAAAGGGTATTTTATTGTGCTCATAGAAATTGTTTTTGACAAGAAAATAAATGAAGGAAGCCCGTGAGAGCTGCTCTGGCAGAGTGTCGCCTCTCACTCGCTTGCTCCTGAGTCGGTCGCTAGAATAACACAACACAGGTTCCCTTGCAGCATGCTCCATTGTTCGTCTATTGATTTCCACCTTTAGTGACATTCTGCTGTTTCAAAAACACAGTTTCCCTTCGTCGCGCTTCGCAGAATAGCGGCGCCGATCGGGGTCGCCGCTGACCCTCGGCTCATCGCCGTGCCGTTCCGGATGCTGCTCTCTGGCTCGTGGTCAAATCCAGGCCATTATCGATGATGGACAGAACGGAGAGCCGAAACAGTACTTTAATACATCGCCACATCCACAGTAGTTTCTCTTTAAGAATGCCCAAGCGAGGCTGAACAATCGGACAATTCTGAAAATTGCGCTCAGGAAAGTAGAAGCGTTGAAACCAAGGAAATGGTTTTCAAAGCGGTGTTCAAGTCTAGAAATGAATGAACATTGAATGTTTTAAGGCTATTGTTGAGTTAAAGCCACAATCGGGGACGTTTAATGCTGAAACGGCTGCAGCTCACTGGCTTCTAGAGCGCCGCCGCCGAGCAGCCGTAGGACAGAGGGACCTGCTTTTGTGGTTTTAGGACGGTCCAACGTGTCCAAGCAGCTGCAGTGACTTCACTCACCCGCTACTGTGGCTTTAAATGGGTTTAATGACTTGAGCATTCTTAAGTAATTATCGCAGAGACATTGAAAAAAACAAGGTTTTATACAATATTTCCGTTCACCGGTAAACTTTCCATCGTTTTCCCAGCTCCGTGTTGGTTTTCCATTCCTTCCAGGAGTCGAGCAACGTCAGCGCGACTCCTGAACGCTACGGGCTGGTTACACGCTCTGAGTGTTCATCGCTCCATCGCTGGCGTCCAGCAGGACTTTCCTGACCCCGGCGGGCCTCGTCGCAGCGTCTGAGTCCAGTTTGACGTGAACAAAAGCCGTCCATAATAATCCGCCTCTTTCTAAGCGAGTGAAGAAAGTTTTCCATCGGAGCGATCCGGACGCTCTTTGAACGCAGCCTTTCCGTCTGAAATGCAAACCCGGCTGCTGAACGGTATTCATTTCTCTAAGGATACATTCAGTTGTGTGTGGTTGTGGTCGCGTGAGTAAAACTGAATGCAACTGTAAGGGCGAAGGCCCATTTATGCTCCGTCAGCACCTACATGTCGCCAGCGCTAAAACCGAAGGGGGGGGGGGGGGGGGGGGGGGTCAAATATGGCGAGGAGGAGGTTGTGTTGCCAGTAAAAGTGGAGTTGTCCTTTACTAGTTTGTCGCGCCTTGCTTGACCCTCGACCTTTCCTGGCGGCATTGCCCAGATTCATAGGATGCGCCACAAGGAGCATAAACAGGCCTGGAGGGAGGAGGCGGGACGATGGCTGCAGCCGGGCTGGGGGGGGGGGCTGTTGGGGTCGATTTACTACCACAGTACGTTGGTCTTCGAAATGAACGGGGTGAGCCGATGGCGGTGTGCAAATCCTTTTCCTGTTTGGCTGCAGTATTTAAAACACATTTCAAATACTTCTTTGTAATTGATCAAGTTGGCACAGTGGAACCAGAGGAGTTAGAAAAACACCTGGGGGGCGGGAGGAGACGATAGAAACGATAGAACACAGCGGATCTACAGGAAGCTGAGAGTCTCAGCCGCTGTTTGATTGTGAACAGTGCAGATATGTCCCCCCCCCCCACCCCCGTGGGAAATGAAGACATTCATTTTGAAGATTAAAAACGTACCCTTGTAAGTGAGCAGGTAGGGATCTAACTCGGGATTCGGGTCTCTGAGATGTCTGAAAGGTTTCGAAACCGCGGCGTACAAACAAAATGGCCGCGTCCGGTTGCAAATATCGAGCGTTCCTCTCGCTCGTCTGCACAGCGCCGCCTCTCCGGGAGGATGAGGAGCAGATGAAGCCGTTCGCCGGGAGAAAAGGCGGCCTTGTTTTTTGGCTCGGCAGAGAGCACATTCCTCTTGGTAGAAAGAAAAGAAAAGACGAGTCAAATGTCTCGTCCGTCGTCTCGTTGTCTCTCGTTGGAGCCATGCCATGTTCAAATAACAGAATATCAATGATGAGGCGCACAGGAAGAAGAAGAAGAAGACCAGTATTAAGAATAATTAATAGTAATAACGTACTATTCTAGGCTCTTTAAATTCTAGATATAAAACCCGTGGCGAGGAGAAGTCGGTACACAGTAAGGGCTCGCTCATCCCCTTGGTTCATTTGGCACATTTAACTCTACTGTTGCCTGGCGACCCATCCAGAATGTTCTTATTTTGAATCTTCCAAATGTATTGTTTTTATATATATATGCAACACAAGGCCTAAAAAAACCCAACGACCCCAGCAGAGCTAGATCTAGACCGATGGCGAGCGGATGAAGGCGGATTGAAAGCCTCGCCAGGCTGTTCCGGATGGGTTGCCCGGCAACATTTAAGGGTTCTCTTTTATTTAGTTTAGTTTTTCTTCATTCAGAACAGTAAAAAATAGCTACATAAGTCTGAGCTATGACTCCATTACGTTAGAAAAGTTAACTCGGTCTCTCTATCGGTTGTTGATTGTTGTTGTTGGGTATAATATTTGGGTTTTGTCGTCCCTCGTGTTCTCGTTGTGTGGCGTGTGCGTCGGTGCGTGTGTAGATGTGTGTGTAGATGTGTGTAGGTGCGTGTGTAGATGCGTGTGTAGATGTGTGTGTAGATGCGTGTGTAGATGTGTGTGTAGATGTGTGCGTCGGCGTGTGTGTAGGTGCGTGTGTAGGTGAGTGTGTAGGTGCGTGTGTAGATGTGTGTGTAGGTGCGTGTGTAGGTGTGTGTGTAGGTGTGTGTGTAGGTGCGTGTGTAGGTGCGTGTGTAGGTGTGTGTGTAGGTGCGTGTGTAGATGCGTGTGCGTCGGTGCGTGTGTAGGTGAGTGTGTAGATGTGTGTAGGTGCTTGTGCGTCGGTGCGTGTGTAGGTGCGTGTGTAGACGTGCGTAGATGCTTGTGCGCTCGCCGTACGCTCATTTGTATTTACAGGTCAGTCTCGTTCTTTCTCATCGGAGGCGCCCGGTCCAGATGTGCGATCAGGTCTTCTGCTGGGCGGACACGCCCTTCCAGTAGTCCAGTATGTCGTGAAGATCTTCATCCTTGGCAAACTGAACCTTCCGCCTCAGGGCGTGGCCGGCCGCCACGTATCCCTCGTCCTCCATGGACGCCTGCCGGTGCCTCTTCCGGTGTAGTTTGAACCGCTCCCACAGCCCGAGGGTCGGGGTGCAGAGCAGCCCCTCCTCCTCCTCGCCTTCGTCGGGGCTGGAGCAGTAGCTGAGGTTGTGGTACCGGGGCGACAGTGGGTAGTGTGGGGAGAGCTGGGAGTAGGTCTGCTCCCGCTGCTTGGCCTGCCTGCTGAGGGTGAGGGGATCGAGCATGGAGGGCTTCCGGGCCCCCGGGTGGTGGTGGAGCTCCTGCAGGTCCTGGAGGTGCTGCTGGGAGCCCGGGTAGGAGTGGCGGTGCTCGTTGTACTGGCGGGTTCTCTGGGCTTCTGCTCGTAGGATAGCCGCCGCAGGAGTGACGGCACGGACGGCGTCTCGCTCTCCTCTCTCGCCCGGGGAGGTCCTCTCGATGTAGCGGCTCTCTGAGGAATGGTAATCTCCTTCTGAGCGGAAGGAGCGAGGGCTCCGGCCTGGGGAGGAGGAGGTGGGAGGAGCTTCCATGCTGTGGTGGCGCTGCAGCGAGGGATGGTAACTTCTGCCCCTTTCATCTCTCCCTCCTCTTCCTCCCTTATACGCCGGTGATAGAAATTCGCCTCCTCTTTCCCCTCTCTCCTCAGAGAGGAGCACGAGCTGCGGCTCCGCGGTGGAGACGGCGCCCCCGCCTGCTGAGGAGGGGGACTTCATGCCCTGTTGAAAGGAGGTGGACTCGGACTTGAGAGCGTCGATGCAGTTATTGATGATCTGGTTGACTTTATCGACTTCCTTGGCGATGGTCGAGATCTCGGCGACTGAGCCCTGAGGATTCGCTTGCGGCGACGTCTCTCTTTCTCGCTCCCGTTCTCTTTCCCTCTCGATGCCGGAGCCTCTCACCTCCATGTAGTTCATCTTGGCGGGCTTGTGTGGCGGCGTTTCTGTCACCTCCTGGAGCTTGTAGGGATCTATCTCGCCACCTTGAGGGAGGTACGGCATTCTGGGCAGACTGTCCCCGCCGGCAAGCTTCTGGGGAGCGGATCCTCCGCTCCCTCCTTCTAGATCTCCTTCTCCCCCATATTTGAGCTCAATCAAAGTCCTCTGGATCCTGCTCATCTTCCTCTCCTTCTCCTCCATGCGCCTCCTCTTCCTCAGGCAGTGGACAACCAGGCCGAGGAAGAGGAGCATGCCGAACAGGCAGCCTAGAATGGTCATGATGTAGTGGGTGGCTGACGACTGATTGTCCACCCTCTCTTCCTCGCCCCAGCGGCCGGTGGAGACGGTCAGACACGTGTGGTTGAAGCGCAGCGAGTTCCTTATGGACGCCACGCAGTACGTGTAGTCCGTGTTGGGTTTCAGGTTGCTGAGCTCGATGTTCTGCCTGTGGTGTTTGAGGACCTGGATGTCCGTGAAGAAGCTGTTGTTGTACAGCACCAGGATGTACATCTTCTTATACGGGTGAGGGATCTGAACCGTTAACACGGCGCTCGAATGCAGCATCTCCTTCAGCATCATGACCGGGTTGCCGTCGGAGAAGATCGGGCTGAGGTTGATGACCTCGTCGGGCGGCGTCCCCGAGGAGCAGTCGTCCAGCCCGCAGGGGGAGGCGAAGTCCGGGCTGAAAGTGGTGGGATCGGCCATGCCGACGGCGTAGAAGTCGGTAGCGCCGCCATCTGTTGCGCACGCCAGGCTGAGCTGGTGCAGAGCGTTGCGATGGGTGGGCGCGCGGGGGTTCTGGCTCAAGAGGTTGTAGCCCAGGTATCTCTGAGGGGCGTCGCACACCATCCGTTCGCTGGTCCTGTTGGGGAAGGCTGAGAGCCAGCGAAGGAAGTCCAGCAGTTCACAGGAGCAGTTGAAGGGGTTGGTGTAGAGCTCACAGGTAGTTAGCTTGGAGAGTCCGGAGAACAGGCTGCCGTCCAACACCTGGATCCTGAAACGAGAGCAAGACAACATGCTAACCGGTCCTCAAGGTGCTCCCAGCAGATCAGTCTCTCTCTCTCTCGCCTTTATCAGAGCGCCGATTAGTTCTAAATCTCAGCACTCTGCACGTGTTCCGCCCGGCGGTTTTTCCTTCTCTATCCTGCAGAGCATCCCAAATTTAGGAAATGGCAACACGACGTCTGGCATTGATCCAAAGGTTTGCTCGTGTTTCAGACGCTTGAAATGAGGCTGTGCTAGAAATGCCTCAACTTGTTTGCTGTGTTATTAAATGCACCAATAAATTACAAACAGTCCTTTTTTATCTTGTTATTAAATGCCACTTTTAAACCACTATTAAGCAGCAAAACGGCCTCCGGGCTGCCGTGATTGTGATCAATTAACTGTTAAAGTTGCACATTCTCTTGGCAGCATTTTCAAATCGCTTGCTTTGTCCAACTTCCATTCCTAAATATTAGCAAATGGTCGCCGCAAGCTATCCAGCTGTCTGAGCAACCAGCCGCCGCTACCTGTTCATGGACAGGTCCACGTTCTCGATGTTGGGGCATTCCCAGAAGGTGTTGGGGGTGACGGTCTCGATGACGTTGGCCTGCAGGTACAGATACTGCAGCTTGCCCAGGCCTCGCAGCATCCCCTCAGTTAGGTTCCTCAACTTGTTAAAGCCCATCTGGAGAACCTGGGGAGACGAAGACAAAGCGGGGATTATTGGAATCCCCGAGGAGCCGGCCGGCGCCAGGCGGCACTCGAGATGGGGGACGGAGAACAAACAAAGGCCGTCCTGTACAATTCGATTGTTGACCTAGCAAAGATCCTCTTCGCCTGTTCCCTCCTGGCACAGCCGCCAGGAGAGACGGGAAAGCACGCCGGCGCTGGAAGCCGTAGTGAGCCGGTGCACGCCCACGTGGACGTGCGTGAGTCACCGCGGCGTCGCTCACCTGCAGGTTGAATTGCGCTGAGAAAGCGCCGTCTTCCACGTAGCTGATGTCGTTCTTGGTGAGGTTCAGGTAGGTGAGGTTGCCGAAGCGGCTGAGCGAAGAATAATGGACCGAGCGGATCTTGTTCTCGTTCAGCCTCAGATCCACGATGGTGCTGTCGGGGAGAAAAGCGGCGAGCTCGAGTGAATCTGGCGGGGAAGGGAACGGAAGCCGTTTAAAAGGCGTCACCTGTTGATGTGCGCGGGGATGGCCTCGTACGGCGGCTGGTTCATGCTGCAGATCGCCAGCCACACGAAACCCTTCTCCCCTTCGATGAGCCAGCAGTCGGCTGTAACCGTCGGCAACCGCATCGCCGACAGCAGGGCGAGCCAGCAGAGGAATGAGCCGGCCGTGGACAGGACCACTGAAGAGCCCCCGCCCGCGGCGTGTCTCCGCTGTCCCCGTCCTGTCCTCCGGGCCGTTCGGGACATCGTCGGAATATCCGTTGGGGAAAGCCGAGCAGAGACGCTTGCCATCTAACATTTATTGTTATGGGCTGGCGCCATAGGAAAGGGAGCGATGGGTGCTTTATGGAGGAATATATCAGGGAATGCCCTTTGCTGTTTGGTAAAAACGCTCCTCAGTTTGTCTCGTGGTGAAATCTCGAGTTTTAGTCGCGTCGGGAAATCAAGGATTCTTCAACGTAGGGATGAGCCGATAAATGAGATCCGTCGTTTCTCTGACCGCTTCCATTAGATTTGTTAGGAAACACTTTTGGCGAGCGAAAGTCGTCCCGGCGCCAGAAAGGCTGCTGCTCGCCTCTTCTGTGGCCGTCCGCATGCCTGATTGGACAATCACTTCTTCTCTTTCTTCCGCATCCCTCGCTCTGTCCTGTGAGGTAGAAGGGAAAGAACGGGAGAGAGAGAGAGAGAGAAGGGTGTTAGTGAAATATGTCGGACGCCACCAAAGACGCTCCTGCTTTTGAACCAGGCGTGATAAAAGCCACTCTGATTTCCAGACGGAACTTTTAGGCCGGGTTCTAGAAATGGGAGAAATAGCCACCTGATGTCTGCTGGAAGAGGAGCGATGAAGGAAGGCGGGGAGCGAGATGGCAATTTGGAGTAAGGAGTGGAGACGATGGAGCGATAAGGTGAGAGAGAGGCAGCTGAGGGAAGGGGGGGGGGGGGGGGGCTCCCTCTCTGAGCGCTGCTCCATCCCTCCTGGTGACGGAGGAGCAGAGATGCTGCTGCAAATCTTTTTTGTGAATGGGACAAAAGGCTCGCCGTCACGCCGCGGCGTGAGCCTCCCTGATATCGTGATATCGGTGATTCCCGGGGTCGCATTGAACGCACCGTGGTGATTTTAGCTCAACCTGGGGACATTTATTCTGCAGAGGTCTTGTGGGAAACGCTGTTTTGTTAGAAGCATAAATATTTAATAGAGCCGAGGGAATCAGGAAGCATATTGTGCTGAAAGGTTATGTCAGATGTTTGGTCATTTGTGCAAATGCAAATGTCAACGTGTTTTAGGAGGTGAAGTGGGGCCGGTCTTCACCGCTAGAACCAAACCAGGAAGTTTGGATTTAAGGATCCAGGAGAGAGAAGCGGAGCAGGGGCGCTCGGCGGTCGACGCCGCCGTGCACGCCGCCGTGCACGCCGCCTCCTCTTATTGTGAATCGCCTTGTAGTTGCTGATGTGAAGGAGTCTGTTGGCCACTTTCACACTTTGCATCATTCATCACCTTCCTCTCCGTGCACGCCGCCTCAGCATCAGGACCGGCTCGCCTTCCAGCCGGATCTCGGCGTTTGGGAGCGATCAGAGTGGAAAGAGCATCCCTATTGTTCCACGTGAATGTTCTTTTGTGTGACGTTAACACGCATTACGCAGTCAGAAGCTTTTAACGTGGCAGAAAACACAAAACGCCCAGCGTGCTTTTAACTTGATGAACGCCGACGTCTTCACTGAATTAACAAATGAGAGTGAAATGAACAAAAGGGTTTTAAATCCAAGCCGTTTTTCAGCTTCACCCACAGAAACAACAGCGTTTTAGAATTTAGCTCGTATTACCATAAAACAATAATCGATGAAAGATGCTGCGTCCCGTTGCAGCTTCTCCGTTTTCAGCTTCACTTGTTTGATATTTAACTTTTCATCGACATCTATTCGGAGGTTAATTTAGATTAACCGGCGCTTTCTGCCGCTGCTCTTTGATTCGGCGTTCCCGACCGAAAACGTTTCCCAGCAAAAAGAACTCCGCGTAAAAGCTCAGTGTGGATTAATAAAACGAGAAACGGAATGTACAGGGAATTGTGCGTCCAGAACCCCGTCTGGGTTCGGGTGGGGGTTCGTTGGGGAGGCCTCCTTTGTAGATTTAGGTTTTCACCACGCCGCTCCTTGATTCGTCTGGACGTGGACGCGTCAAACTCTGGATGCGTCTCAGCGTCCCGGGACTTTTCACATCAAACTGAATCACGGTCCGTTGTGGACGGAACGAAAATACTCGCCCCTGGTGTTTTAAATCCACACAGGGCAGAAACAAAAAGAAAGAATGACTGGCTGTGGCGGAGCATCGTATGGTTACGTAATCCGTTTAGTATTCAGAGAGGAGAAGGGAAGCTGAGAGCGGAGGCTGACAAAAGATGGAAGCGGCGGTGAGAGGAGTCGGAGCGACGCGAACGCCGGAATGGGAATATATTGAATAGTATTATCCGGTTCCGTCCGCCCCCAGTCCGACGGCACGCAGGACGGGAGTTGTGAAGGGGTGAGCTTGTTGTGTTTCTATGTGGCCAGAGATAACCTGTGTGTGTGTGTGTGTGTAGGTGTGTGTGTGTCAGCTTATGCAAAAACGCTGGGTCCATCCAACAAAGTTGTTTTTAATGCATTTAGAAATAAATCTTCAAATTCTGAATCAAAGCTTAAATTGAACGGTTTCCAATTTATAATAATGAACATATCCCTCACACACACACACACACACACACACACACGCACCGTTATCACGCCTATGTGTCATGTTTGTGTGTCTCTGTAGTCTCTCTCCCAGTGGGCAGTAGGGATGCTTAATGGGATTACACACACACACACACACTCTGTGACACAAAAGGCTTTGTCTGGCTCCCACTTCGGACATGTGGAAAACTAATGGAGTCCAGCATTCACACGGAAACATTACCGCTGGTCCTTTCCAAAGGACTCGGCCCGACACACGTGAAACAAAGGAACTTCTGTCGTTGCCGCGGACGATGGAGCGAACGGTTCCGTACTCTAATTGCTTTGCTGATGAAAACAGGCAGCACATCCGACGGAGTGTTTGGATCCGACACGCTGTGACATCGTTCACCGCTGTGTTCCGGCACCCAGGTCCTGGTCAACGCGATGATGATGATGATGTTGCCTTCCTCATATCTGCCTCTGTAAAACTGTTGCAATGAATATAAAAGTGAGGGAATCTTTCCCGAAAAGTTTTTTTTTCCTGTACTTTGCTGGTGGTGGAAAAGTTTGTGCATCAATAGAATCTGTCTGCAAGAGAATGCTCGATGGCGGCGGCGGCGTGAAGGAAGAACGCACGCCATGTTGTTTTGGCCCCCTTGAGGTTTGACTCCTGCTTTTGATCACACCTCATCGCGTCTTCTGCGAGGGTTTAAATCTCTCTGGGATTAAACATAGTCACTGCAGCACCTACGTCACCTTCCTCCGGCCCACCTTCCCAACCTGCAGGCGGTGACAGTTTGATAACCGCCTGCCCCCCCCCCCCCCCTGAATTATTCCCGTGAGAGCACGTCTATCTAGACGGAGAGTTTTCAGCTGTTCTGGGGATCAATCAATTCCTCATGAAAGGGGTCTCCGGAGTTCTCTGGGTCCTTCTAAACAAGCTGCTCCACTGTAGTTATCTGTTGTCTTCAGAGCCTGCAGTAAAACACGCCCCCCCCCCCCCCCCCCCAGACCCGACAGAGCAGCCAGAGCGGCTTCTAGCTAATAGAAAGCCGAGCTTATGTGCTCTGCTAGGTGGACCGTGTTATGGCCTGTCTGCAAAGTTCTGCAAAGTTTGACTGGAGAACTTCTGCAGACAAACGAGCGGCTCTTCGTACCATAACTCAGACAGGAAGGCATCTCTCTCGCTCGCTCGCTGCTTTTGACGGGATCTGTCGCTCTCTCTCTCTCTCACAGCCAGCAGCACCGCTCGTCCACCTCAAGCTGTTCATTTCCTTCCTGTCTCCATGCGAGCAGCCAACTGTGAATCGTCACGGCAACGCGAGTGTGGTTGAAAGTGTTCGCACGAGCTCGTGTTTGTGTCTCGGCGTGTGACACACACACACACACACACACACACCTGGGATGTGGGACATGATGGAGACGCTGGTCGCCAGGTTACCGACGCATCAAGAGGAAGAGACGGCGGGAACAGCAAGAGAGATGACCGACAAAAGATAATGGAACACGGCGTCACATGCTGATAAATCAGCATTAGATCAAGTCTGACCCCCCCGGCCCCCCCATATGTGTGTGTCTGTGTGTACGCCTGCTTTGACAGTAACAAGCCTGCTTCCGCTTGATTGGCTGTGATTGGACGGAGATCCGGCCACTCGGGGGTCAGGGTGACCAGCAGCCTCGTTATTTTCGTCGTATGAACGGGGAGCATCCCCCCCCCCCCCCGTCCTGTGGGTCTGTGGGACATCAGAGACAACACAGCTACCGTCCGAGCCGGCCTGCAGGAGCTTCCCCGTGACTGATGTGCTTATCGGACGGAGGCGTGTGCGTGAACACGCGTGACGGAGATCTGAGGAGAGCCGGCGCACCTTCTGCTCTGATTGTCCACGCCAGGGGGAGGCGAGGAGAAACGATGTGGTGGAAGAGGAGGCGTTGTTGGCAGCCTGGGAGCGGAACGTCGAGTCCACAAAGACTGACTCCGACTCCGGACTCCGAACAGCCGGAGAGTGGCCGTCGTGCTCCAAGCGTTCGCACGTGGGCTTGATGCTCCTGCTTTTGGCCTTGAAATTGGGAACATGCGTCTAAAAATAGCGCGTTGACGGCGTTCTACACCCAGATAGGGAACGCGTTCCTTACTTCCTGCCTTTCCACGCACGCAGCGTTTGATTGGCAGCTCCGAGCGAGCTGGAGGTGCCGCATCCCGGCTCCATTTCCACGGTTCCGGTTCCACTCAGACACAACAAGCTGCTAATCGTCCGCTGGACCGCTGTCGTGTTTCACCGCCGCCTCCTCCTCGTATTTCCACTTGGCGGACCCGCAGACATTAAAATGGCCGCTCAGCATCTCTCAGATGCGTTGATAGCGTTGATAGCCGGGCGTCTCACGCTAGATGATAAAGCACCGGCGTAAGATGCGCGCCTGGAACCCACGAGAGTCGCCGGAGACGAACCCAAACGGCTGTCAGGTCTGACGGATTGATCAGCAAGGAGGTAACAGAGTCGTCCATAACTGTCATCCGCGCTGCCGCGTCGGTTCCTCTCAGGCGTTTAAAAAAACGTTTCCTGAACAGGTAGTCTGGCTTGGACGTGTCCGTCCGGGTCGGGGTTCGCGTCCCTGAAAGCCGGGACTTGAACGCATCGATCGTGTCCTGCTCTGATCCAGGAGGTCGATAGACGCAGAGTTTTATGATCCTGTTTTTATCACTTTGTTCCTATAGCAACAGGTGACCTTTGTATTTATTGGGTATATTGAACAAGACAATGTGGGAGTCAAATCTCATCTGGTGTCCTGCCACAACTGATCCGGTACTAAAAGAGTCCGTCTCAGCAGGAAGAAGAGGAATCCTCATCATCCGGCTCGTGCTAAATGCTAACTGCTAACTGAGTGGGTCGCCAGCAGCCAAGCATCCGGAACGGCTATTGTTGGTCCCACCCCGGCTCAGGTGGAGCATTGTTTTGGATCCGAAGCTACGATTAGAGGTTCTTCTGTTAGTCTTTTTTTTATTCTTGCCAGAATAATGCTCTGAGGAAGCTTCAGAGGGATTCTGGGTGCCGGGCAGACCCGACGAGACGCGGATTTACTGCCAGGTCGTGTGACCGTTTTGCATAATTCCAGCAGACATCTGTCAGTGAGTCGTGAGTCGTGAGTCGCACCTCGCATATTCCACATTTGAAGAATTTTAATTAGTTGCTTTAGGGCAAGACTTTAGAAGAAAACACATACAGGCAAAGATGCAAATTTTTCCGGCAGAAAATCTGCTATTTGAGTTTAATCTCCGTCGCCCCAGAGCGTGTGTGCCCTTTGAAATGTGATTATTTCACTTAAAAATAAACCATAACTGTTTGGTGTGTGCGTGTGTGTGTGTGTGCGTGTGTGTGTGTGCACAGAAGGTAAACCCTTGGATGGAAACTTTCCACCTCCAGCTCTGTTTATCAGGATGTCATTTTCTCTTTTTAGACTATTTATTCATTGTTTCTACCTTTTTTTTGCAAAACTCTGTAGATAAGGAATATTTTTGTTTCGCAAGCTCACCACACACACGCACACACACACACACACACACACACTCCTACTTCGTGATTTGTGGTGTTTGTTTTCGGTGCGTTTCGCATCGCCGGTTTTTGCCCGTCTCATCTCGGAAGCTGTTTAAAGCTAAGAGAATTGATGTGGGTGACTTTGATCTCGTTTCATCCCTGCATCGTCTCTCTCTCCGTCTGTCTCTCTCTCTCTCCACCTGTCTCTCTCTCTCTCTCTCTCCACCCCCGTGAACCGGGAGGAGAGACGGGATCTTCTCTGGACAGGTTTTCATTGAGTGAAGCGTTTTAGTGTTCTGGATGTTTTAGGAAGCAAAAAGCAAATCAACCCTTTTTATTTTATTTTATTTTACATCGCAGACCTGTTTTTCATCATCTTATGTAATCTTGCTTCAGGAAATACGGCGTTGTCGGTCGTCAGTCTTGCAGAGTCAGCACACGCTAACATCCCCGCGGCAGCCATTGTTTCATTACGCGCCATTCCGTACCGCCAGGCATAACAGCCGGGAGATTGATCACGCAGCACCGGCTGTGATTCACGATGGGATGTGTGCTCTGACAACGTGGAACGCCATTTACCCGCCTCTGGAGTCGACATCACACGCCAAGAAGTCTCCCAGGCGTGAAGCCGTGGCGGCTCGGGCCCTCGTTCCTGCTTCCTGGGCGTCGCCGACCCGGTTTCTGTTTTCAACCACCGGAGAGCGACTTTTATTTTGGCTCGGGGGAGAAAACGACAAAACTTTAAATTGGTTGCATTTCTCATTTATTTGAAATGATCTTTTCGGATCCTTGCTTCAGGTGTGTTTATTTCTGTATAGATTCTGGAATATTTTGGGAATATTCCAAGGAGCTAGTCAGCTGTTATGAAGCCGTTCCCACCAGTTAGCTGGTTAATGGTTAAACTGGTCACCTCTGGATGTTCTGATAGACCACAGTAGTTTTAGCTTAAATGCTAAGAGGCTCAAAATGCTCTTTGTTTGTTTGTTTTCATCAGGCTTGTTTGTAAATAACAAACGCAACACGCGTGTTGTTTACAGGAGTGTGTGTGTCGCTGCTCTCTCCGTCTGCTGGTGTGTGTTCTGTCACATCAGAAATATCTGCCCTCCTGTAATCTCAAATGCCCCCCCCCCCCCACACACACACACACACGCACACACGACGAACCGGTCGTCCCTCCAAACACCTCCCCTCCTCCTCCTCCTCTTCCCTCGCTCTTCCTCACACACAGGCGCTTGTGCCATCTCGTTATCTTTGAGTTCTCTATCTGCTTGCACTCACACACACACACACACACACACACACACGCACACACACACAGGCAAACACAACCTGGCAAAAATAATACTCATCTCTGCATCTGTCAATCTCTCCCTCTCTCCCTCTCTCTCTCTCTCTCTATCTATCTATCTATCTATCTATCTGACAGGAGGACATCTCCTCATTAGGGCTCCACCTTACACACACACACACACACACACACACGCACACATTCATTCATTAATGAATGGATTAAGCTGGAAATAGAACAGATTCGACTCCCGGTCAGACGTGATCTGGAGAACGTTAAGGAGAACCCAGTGAGGAATTTATGAGCGATGAAGGTGACATCAGCGATGAAACCGACGCCGATGAGGCTCTCGCTCGCAGCCTTCTTAATCTCGTTCCTCACCGTGAATGTGATCTGCTGATGATCTTTGAGATAAAGTTTTGTAAAGCTGCAGCAGAAGAGATTCGTCACATCGCGTCATTGCTGGGGAGAGATTCGATCCCTGCTTTAGGCTGATGCTCGTTCTTTAGCCCAGCGCAGCCGCGGTCGATGCCCGCTGTCATTTTTATTCATTGTCTTGCCTGTCTGAGCTTTAAATGTTTCCACACCTTCCCCAAATGTCCCGGGACAACATTCTGGTGCAGTTTGGCGGTTTTCTTTCAAAATAAGAGTCATCCACTTCAAAGTTTCTTTATAAAAATACATGGTGAATGAGGAAGTGTCATTTTAGAGGAGGAATAAAAAGCTTGCTGCCACCTTACTGGATAAAAACTCTCTGATGTGGGAAGAGCCTGGAAATAGTCGTCCCACTCTAACGTCTGATAAAGAGAGAGGAATGAACACGGCTCTAAAGCACACACAACCTGGCGTCTGACAGCCTCACACACTCCACCGCTCATTTGTCACAAACAAAAAAGAACAAGTTTTTATTGGCTTTGTTTTCTGCTCCCACGCAGTCTCACATCGTGTGTGCGTGTGCGTGTGTGCGTGTGCGTGTGTCTGTCAGACTCCAGGGTTAACGTTACTTAACGTTTCCTCCGCCGAGGAAATCAGAAGCAAACAGGAGGGAGGTAAACGTTTTACCTTTTGCAGGTAGATGAACCAGCGGAGCGTTGGTCCGTTTTCACATCTCTATCAAAGAGAGAAGGGAGAGAGAAGGGAGAGAGAGGGGAGAGAGAAGGGAGACAAAGGGGAGGAGAGGAGAAGGGAGAGAGAGGGTGGTTAGGGTGACCCAGACCGGTTTCATGCAGCAGAATGTAAATGCAACCAATAGACCTTATGTTATACACTTGTAATAACTATTAAAGGATTTATTACACCAATATCTACTAAACACACGTCTGTTGTTCACGATTATTTATTTAATAAATTCCAAGTTCTTGTGTTTAATCCAGAGTTCTTGGTCTCTGTTGAAACAGTTTTCAAGGCTTCGTTGCCTCGTTTTCTAGCTCGTATCCACCTATGATGCAGCGCGGACTTGGTGCACGAGTCACCTGCTGATAAACCGTGTTTTAAGTCTGACTCCTGCTATTGTCTTTCTCTTCTTGGAGGTCGTCGGCTCCTCTTCATCCTCCTCAGTTGGACTTTTCTCCTTTGTAAAGAAGTTCTCCAATTGTTGAAAGAAGGGTCGCGTGAAGAGGGAAAAGGGGGGGGGGGGGGGGGATGAAGGAACGGCTGGCAAGTCCATGATGGACAGCGAGAGGAAGAGCTCCTGTAATCCACAGGAAAAAAAACAATCTACTGCTTAATGAGCGTTTGTGTCACCTGTTTGAGCGCCTTCGAGTGTCAGGTGTGTGTGTGTGTGTGTGTTTCATTCAGAGTGCACAAACAGAGCAAACACGGAGCTAAGCTAACACCGGGGATTACCGGGTGCTTGCGGCGCTGAAGGAGTGAAATCCAGGTGCTCTAGAAGCTAAAATGGTCGGACACAGAAAAGCCTCGGGGGCCTCTTCAGACGCGCCGGCATCGAGCCGGGGATGTGGTTCAAACGCTTTTATTGATTAGGGAACATCAAAGTGAAAAACAAATCTCACAAAGTATTGTTAAAAAGGCGAGGAAAGGCCGAGCGGTTTTTAACGTTCTTCATGGCGAGGCCTGGGGGGCGGGACCCTGGCTGGGCGGGAATGATTCTGTTGTGATGTCACAACAGAATCCATCGAGGCGTGCATAATGAAGCCATCCTAACACGGGAACCTTCGAATCCACACGTCTACGGTCCATATTTACAGTTCCTCTGCCACCATTGGTCGGTTTCTGTTTGCAAACAATCAATTTCCTCCGGGGTCGTTAGATCTTATGTTGCATCAGGATGTTGCTGCTTCAGCCGCCCCTGAGAGTCTATTACGCCCCGTGGTAATAAACGTTATTTGATTCTTCGGCAGCACATTTCCAAATCCCAGGAGTCTTTGCAGAGAATTACCTGCTACCATTTAAAAATCATGAAATAATAATAACCTCATCATCGACACTTTGTAGGATTATGTAATGAATGTTTATATTCTGCATGTGCTTTTCTAGTCTATTCGCTGGTCGAGGTGATTTTATGCAGCGCCGCATTGGTGGCGAAACCTTGTTTTTATTGAGACGAGGCGGTCGTCGCTGGTATCAGGTCGTATTTTATGGAAATATCAAATCTGAACACGATGATTTGCATAAACCGTCGCCATGGTGATGCCTCAATCACTCGGTAAATGTCGGAGGGATTACCGGTGATTAATTCACGGGGCTCATACAGAAGCAGACTTTACTAATTGCTTCATAATTCAGGATGAAATGAAAAGATCATTAATTAAAATTAGGGCTGGAAGCGAAGTCAAACAATGATTAAATTCATCAATCACTTCTCAGGCAATTTATGCAGCTTGTGCACCTTCGAGTGGCACTTTGGCAAACGGCTTGACGGCTCCGGTTCGGTTCGGTCTCAGGTATGTGGGTGTGGTCTTTTATGAATACCGGCGTATGGGCGGGACCTGAGGAAGCGTTCTGTCAGCTTCACGGATTTCACCTACTTGAACGTGGCTGTTTTAGCTCTCAGCGAGCCACGAGTTGGATGACGGGTCTCAGATGGATCGAGAACTGATAGAGGAAGTTGTTCCAGCTGTGGATCGGACGCCCGATCAATAATCCGTATTTAAACAGACATGAGTTTTTTTTTTTTTTTCTCCCATTGAATCTCAGGAAAGACGTGGAAAAGAGCAGCCGGGCTGCAAACCAGATCATCAATGCTAAACAGGAAGAGGCGGGCCGCAGCAACAGGGAGACAGGAAGAGGAAGTGAGGGCTGCTGGGTAACAAGGAGGCCGGTTGTCAATGGCTGGATGAATTATCGACGTGCATTACAAGCAGCCTCTTAAACAAGCCCCCACAAACGCACCGCCGTGTCCCGCTATTTGCCCCACCTGTTCGTTATCGCACTCATTTGACATTTAAAGCCCCCCGAAAGCAAAAACAAATGAAAGTCAGTGAGCTGCAGCGGCGTGAAGTGAAGAGGAACAAAGGAGAAACAAAGGAGAGCAGGCGAGGGGAGAGAGACGGAAGCCGAGGCCACGGAAAAACAAAGAATAAAGCAAATTAGCTAAACATAGAAACTACACGCACGCACACACACACACGCTCCTTTTTGCTCCTCTGTTGACTCCTTTGACTGTGAATGGAGAGGACGGCAGGGAGAGGAGCTGGGTGTGATTGTTTTGCTCACCAGCGTGTGTGAAGGCTGAAGCCACGGTGGCCAGCGAGCCCAGGAGTCGAGCGTGAGTCAGACTCAGCTGGCGTCCACCAGTGGGGGGGGGGGGGGGGGGGTCTGCAGCCAGCGAGCCCGAGGCAAGGCACGCCGGCCGCGGCTCGACTCCCCAGAATGCCACGCCGCCTGGCTGTTGAGCCACATGTGTGTGTCGCGTGTGCTTCCACATGTCTAAATGTAAAGCGTCTTGAGCTTGACGTGTCTTTCGGCTGCGCTGGTATGAAAGGACAGGAGGACGGGTGGAAGACCGTCCTCCGACCAATCAGACCATAGCTTCTTTCTCGCGACGCCTGTTTCTGTCAGGATTGTGAGTGTTTGTCTCAGCAGACTCCGGAATGGACTCCAACCTGCTCTGTGGGATTTTGTCAGTTCCCCTAACCCCCCCCCCCCCAATTCTATTGAAAGAACGGAAAGGAAAACGCGGACCAGCTGTCCTCCAAGGGGTCCGGTCCTCAGCAGAGGACTATATAAGCTGGTGATGATTTGATTTCTTATTTTTAGTTGTACTGAAATGGAATCTTTGAACCTTCTTTTTGCTCTTAAATGAAGGGATTTCAACTTTCCTTGACAACTTCAAAAGGCCGTCCCGTGGCATTATGGATTATTCCCGTCTCTGTGTGGACACCGCTGCTTTCCAGAGGACAAACTTTGAATGACAAAGCTGTCAAATCCCTTCTAAATAGTGAGAGAACTCTCTGGGCGTTCAGACGGGGAGGGCGTCACGTTCCTATTTATTTGAAGAATCACTTTTATTAGACACAATCGTGAAACATTAAGTAGATAGTAGAAATTACAGGTAATATAAATTACAGGTAATCATTTGTCGTCCAATTTGCCAAGAACTACTGAAAACTGCAATTAAATTTCAGTTGGATTTGATTCATTAAAGTGCTGTGCAGCAGGAAGGATGATAATTGGACTCTGTTATGAGGAAGAGGCATTGTTCCTCGTCATCACTCCCAGCACGCGCCGCCCGGGTCCTTCCCTCGCTGCCGGGGAGTCGCTGGATGAGCAAATCTCTCCCACAAACAAATGAAAATGCTTTCAGCAGCGGCTGCAAATCACAGCTCTCGTTTTGCTTCATGCGCAGTCACAGGAAAACAAAAAAAGGAAGCTAACAACTTCCATTTCCTGCTAAAGGCGGCGCGTCCGGAACGCCTGCGTGGTCGGGTCAACCTGCTGCTGCGCACCGACGCACGACGGACGCACGCAAACGCAGCCGGATGCTGATTTGCTAATGAGCTGTCGTGGTGACAAATACTGTCATTTAATTGACTGTTAAAGGAGGCAATTCGAATTCAGTGCATAGATGCACATCAGAGGAGGAGAGAGGCGGGACAATGTGGGAGCGCGTCCCACATCAGGAGACTCAACCATGTCACGGCGTTCAATTATTCATTCTGATGATCCCATTTAAAAGCGCTGCGATCTGCGTGTGTGTGTGTGTGTGTGCGTGTGTGTGTGCGTGTGTGTGTGTTAGTCTACATGCGGCGTGTGTTTGTTCCCCCATCACTTCCTCTCTGCTGCTTCCCTGCCACTCCAACGTTCCCTCTCCTCCTTCACTCGTTCGATCTCTACTTCCTGTGTTTCCCTGCATCCGGATGCAGCACATGCCCCGCCCCCCTCCTTCATCATCATCCCCTCGTTCTTGTCCTGGCCTCGCTCCATCCTTTGTTCCCTCTCTCTCACAGATCAGCTTCATTAACTTCGCTGCAAAGCATCACCGAAGCAGGTCAGAAGGTTTAAAGAGCAATAAATCAGGACGAGCAGTTCAGCCATAATCGCTCGCATAATTAACAATGAGGAGCGGTGAATTATTATTATTATTATAGTTATTGTGAAAGTGTCGGCCGGTATTTTACTTCTGCAAATGTTTATTTCATCTTTATGAAGTCATGGAAACAAAGTAAAAATATGTAGAGGATGTACATTTAATTATTTAAAATAGTCAACTTCAGAATAAGCAGAATAAAAGATGAAATATGTTGTCTTTGTTCTGCTTTCATCTGAGAGGATTATTCCACCCGACTCAGCCGTCCTGTTCCTGTTGGTTGGACTCGGCCTCAGCTCGCCGCCGTGCGTTTGGCGTTAAACAGAAATAACGTTTGTGAGTTTTTTCGTGGCGATTGTTCGACATTTCTGTCTTCTCTGGCTAGAATCCATCTTTCTATTTATTTTTTTCCTCCCCTCATTTTCACATAATCTCAAAATTCATGTATAATTTCGCTCGGCATTCCTGTGTGTTAGCGTAGTTGTTTGTACACACACACACACACACCTACACACACACACACACACACTTACACACACTGACCTTCGGACTGTTACATTTTTAAAAAAAGGCTGTGAATAATAGATTAAGTTCGAATAAAACAGCAAAGGATAAAATATGAATAAAAAAAAATCTGTATTACAGGGACGAGGGGGGGCATCGGGGGGGGGGGGGGGGGGGGGTTGGCAGATGTGAAAGAGAATGGAGGAGTAGATGTGGATGAATGACACTACAGAGGATTGTTATTTATAAAGGCACGCAGCGTGTTTGCATGTACGGGCCAACACCGTCAGATAAAGGGCCAGTTCGCCCAAACTGACGGGCACAGACTCGGCCCTCGTTGTTTGTAGTGCATTTCTGACAGATTAGTATCATAAATCCAATTAAATCACCTCACCTCGGATTAGATATCAATGTCGTTCTTTTCAGTCACTTAAAAGTAAACTATAATCTGACCTCTCCTCTGTTTTTAGTGTTTGTTTATCGCTATAGCAACAGAATTTGTCAAAGTGACGAACTCTGCAACAAGCAAACGCTTTGAGTCCCGTTTTAAAGCCTTTTCGAGGCTCGCTTCATCTCATTTTGTTTTTTAATGCAGGATGGGAAACATGCAGGAGAGTCGATCGGAGAGACCGTGAAGCGATTGATCAAAGATCAATTTATGCTCAAATAAATGGAAACGAGCAGCGAACAATGCTGCGTCTGCAGTGCCCTGGTGGCGTCATGATGAATGGAAGTTAATCTGTGGGCTCCTTGGCGCCAGCACTGACGACACATTTCATAAATCATGTGGGTTTTCTGCTGAGCGGTGAAACCTGGGCGCAGACTGAAGGGACGCTAGCGACAAACAGCATTTAGTGAACTGTTAACATGCTTTTAAACTGAGATTAAACCTCAGATTAATGTTTAATACGCCGTCACTGGATTGGGATCGGGATCTTTTGATAGATTTATAGCACATGAGATTAAATGTTGGTGCCAAAAAACGTATTTTTGTTTTTAATAGAATGGAAATTTACAATTCTCATTAAACTGACCATCTAAGTAAAGTAAAGCGGGTATAGGTTAACCCCCCCGTCACAGGTACACAGATAACCACACACACCACATAGACCAGCTAATAATTCACGCCGGCCGGAGAGAGACGGAGCAGAAGAAAGAGAGGCGGGTCAAGTGAGGAGGACAGGAAGCTGATGCTAAAGTGATGAAGAGCAGAGAGCGGCCAGAAAAGACAAGCCGGAGCGCGGGTGACATGAAAGGGAGAAAAGGTAGAGCGAGATGGATGGAAGGATGGAAGGAACATTTGGGTCGGCAAAGTGCAGGACCCAAGATGAGGAGGGGGAGATAGACAGGAGGCAGAGTATGGGCAGAGAGGGAGAAACGGAGGAGGTGAAGGTGAGAGCGAGGGAGGGAGGCGGCGGGTGCGGAGGAACCGTCATCAGTATTCCAGCCCGGTACTCCGTTTGCAGCCAAGACAAACGAGAGGCAACATCAGGGAGGAAGTGGATCAGCTGAAAACACAGCGTCCTCTCCCCCCCCACCCGCCTCCCTCCTCCCATACCTCCCCCCTCTCCTCCCCATCTTCACCGCGGCGGGCGCTCACGCTGCCGGGACCTCGCCAAGCAAGCACACATCGTGCATCAGAAACAAACGCCGCTGTCACGCCGCCTCACGCTCGCCCGTTTCCCCGCTCATCTCTTCACCTGTCCGACATTCCTGTTTGGAATGATCCCGGCGACTTCCGGCTACTTCCCCTTGCGTCGCTGACATTCCTTTCCCTGCACATTTAGGACTCGTCTTTCACCATATATCTGAATATTCGCAGGAATCATGTGGATTCCGTGTTTTACCTTTCATCTCAGCAGGATCACCCTGCAGCTATCGTGTATTTATATGACAGTATTTTTCTTTTCTTCTTCCTCATCTTCCTCAGTCGGAGATACTGCAGCAGGAACAGGCGGGAAAATGACGTTTCATTTCTCCGTGTTCTATTTCTCTTTAGAATTTGAGGTGGCGTATACAAACGGTGTTCATCTGGTAGAAATTCAAATACACGGTTTCAATTATTAAACGCGCAATCTCTTTGTCCTTAGATGTTGTCTGTTTTTTTCCAGCTCTATAATAAGCCTAATGTTCTGCACGGAATGACTTGAAGCTGGGTTTTTTTTTTTTTTATTACTTTCAGCGCCTGAATGAAACCTTTTATTCGTTACAACATGACAAATTAAAACTTCAGAGCGATGCAGCGGTTCTGAATAAACATCCAGTAGAACACATGCTCGTTAGCAGCTATGCTACATCACGCCGGGTTCTTTCTGTGTTCTGATGCTTTGTAGTTCAGAAAGGAACCGATTCCAACATGAAACGGTTCCTACCGCTTGGTGTACCGGCCCTTTAAATGCATCCTCCTCTTATTCTCTTTCTTCTGGTTCCATCAACATGATATTGAGTTCATAAAACAACCAGATTTTTAATTAAGAAAACAAGAAATGATCATGCGTTTCTCTTCCTTTCGGCTTCTAAGCATTTATTGAAGACTCTATATTTAGACATTAATTAAAGCGCTGCAGCAGCGTGATGCTGGAAACGTCTCCACGGTTATTACGGCCCTCTCTGTCCTCTTTCGTTCCATCTTTATGAAACAAGACGCTCGCATAAACATCTTTCCACGCGCACTTTGGATGGCGTAATAACAAGAAGGAGACAAAAGCTGACAAATGTCTTTACGGGATCTCATTTGTACCGCGGAAGATTAAGAATCGGAGCGAAATTAAATGAAGGGGGGTAGAAAGGGGAGAGGAACAATGCAGCGGAATAAAAAAAAAAAAAGTGTTGTTAAGTTTAATTTAAGGTGTTCTGAAGAGGATAAGCAAGTAGGCCAGTAAAGAGAGGAGGAGACGATAGAATGGTTGGAGAGGAGAGGAACAAGAGGGGGGACTGATAAATAGATCATTGTATGCGAGAAGCCGCCCTCCTCTCCTCCTCCCCCTCCTCCTCTCCCTCCTCCCCCCTCCGCCGCCAGATAAACAGAATCTCTAACTCATCAGTTTACTGTAAAGGAGCCTAAATAAGGTCAGAGCACACAGGAGACACACAGAGACAGAGGACTCACGCGCAATCACACGGCTCCGCCTCTTCCTGTTTCACGCCTCGTTCCTCGTCTTTAAAGTTCTGATATGACTCACGGATTAACACGCACACACACACACACACACGCAAGAGAAGTTCAGTCTGGCCTGGAAAGACTTGGACAGGAGAAACCTGACACAAGACAGGAAGAGAGAAACTTGTCCTTCATCTCTTTCTGTTGGAAGCGTCTTCGTCGCTTTCACAGACATCCTTGAACGCCCCGTAAATCTCTGCGGGGAATCCTCACCAGCCGGCTGTGTGATGACGATGTTGGCCGTACACAGGAAGCCTCTTCCTCCTTTTGACTTTCCCTCTTTATTCCGCTGGTTTCCTTGGGGCCTCCAGAAGTTTCATTGAACCGCGTCTCATTAAGTTCATTTCATTTATTCTCTCTGTTTTCTTTTTCTCCGTCGGCAGCAGTGAAGCCGGTTGTACCAGTTTCCTTTCCTCGCTCCAGTGATTTTGGAACGATCCCAAACGAAGGATTTAAACGCTCCCCAGCCGAAACGCATGCAGCCCTTCTGCAATCCTGAAATGCTCTCTTTGTAAATGCACGGCCTTTAAAGGCCACCTGTTCCCCGTCTTCATGTCCCCCTGCAGGACGCTCCAGTGCAGCAGTAAAAGGTGATGAGGTCGTCCCAGGCGGGAGGTGTGCTAGCGTGCTAAAGTGGTTAGCCTCTTCGGCCTTCAGCTGCTCATCAAAAGGCCAGTTTCAGGTCCCGACTGTTCATCTTTGAAGGCTTCAGTCCAGACGTATAAATGTTATCCACAGCAGACGGACGCGCTCTCTGGTTCCGGCGTCGACTCGCATCATCCTGATCATATTTCACATTTTGTTTCCTCACATGAAACAACAGGGTTTCATTTCTTCGGCATCGCTGTGAGACAATTCCAATCAATTCCAGCCCCCTGAAATCATCTCTCCTTTCGGAGCGACTGTTGATGAGCCAAGGGATTTGAACCGGCGACGCCTGCAGGCGTTTCGTTTAACGTCGGCGGCGTAATGATTCAGAGAAACGCACGCGGGCACCCTGACAAAACGTTTTATAGATGACGATCCTCATCGTCACTGGTCCTAAATAAATCCTCCCTGTTTGTGCTGGTTGACAGCAGGAAGCTGGACGTAACCATTAGCAACCGGATACCGTCCTCAGTACAGCGCTTCGTTGTCTGAATCACATTTTGCACTTCTAACACCGCCCCGCTGACAGCTCGCCAGATTCAGCAGCGTGAGGTCGAGTCCTGCTCCCCTCTGGCCCGGCAGGACCTGTCCATCTATTTAATGCTTTCATTTGGGAGGGAAACTCCCAGAATCCTTTGCAAACACGGCCTCTGGCCCACAAATATCTGTGAAAAAGTATTTCATTTTTTAACAGTCTTTGTATTCGCAGTAATTTGCACGTAGCTTGGAACATAAACTAGCCGCTAATATGAAGGTATCGTATTTTGTAAATCTAATCTAATTTGGGTCCGGTCTGTCCCGGATGCCTCTTGAGCCATCATCAGCTCCCGACACCTGACACCTGTCTCAGGTGAGGTTCTCCAGCCCCTGATGCTCCGTCCTGAACGGGGGGGGGGGTTCTCCGGTGAGACAAATATGGCGATAAGGCACCTCTCTCCTGTTTGCCGTTCTTTGCTACGAGTACTCAAACACGCTGCCTGACTTTAATTCTGTGCGTCGTCGTCGTTCGCTCGCCGGCCCACGGAGGACGGGAAACGTTCCCACTGTCGACCTCCTGGTTGCACATTTGAAGGAGTAATCCGGCCTCCTGCCTCCTCCTCGGCGAGGAGCGGCAGCTTTCTAATGGAACGAGTTCCTCCAGTGACGGATGAACTCTGATTTCACATCATTAATTATTAGGTCAGATTATTAATCTGCAGTGTGTGTGTGTGTGCATGCGTGTGTGTGTGTGTGTGTGCGTGCGTGCGTCTTTACAGTTAAAGAGCTGCGTCCGATTTGTGCTCTCGCCCGACTAAGGATGACTCAACCGATGTTCAAAAGGTCAAAGGCAGTGTGTTATGTTTGTTGCCGAGGAGACCGAGGGAGCGTCACCAGACCCAGACGTAGTAGGGAGTAGAATGAGGAGGAAGAGGAGGAGGAAGAAGAGTGCTTCACAGGAGGATGCTGGCTCGTCAGAAAGTCTTTGTGATGTCTTTAAATAGACTGCGATCAAAGGACATCAGCTCCCGCCCCCCAGCCAGTCCAGACGGCGGGTGGTGGTGGTGGCGGCGGCTGATGGCTCTGCTGAGACTGATGATGCATAAAGGTACATGAAAAGATGACGCTGACGATCACACGGCTCCTTTATAGATTCCAATCTGTGATCAAGCATGCGGTAGAAATGCTGCGGGCGTGGTTCGCTCCAGATGATCGCTGCTCGCCACGCTAGAGGAACCGGAGTGGGTTTTACTGCCTCCCGTGTTTACGCGCCTCCTCCTAACTGTACGAGGGAGCCTGTTTCTGCATCGATGAGAATTCACTGTCATTATTAAGGTGTGATAATAACGACACAGGCCGGCGCCGCTGACCCGGCCGGACCTCAGCGGCTCTGCAAAAGCTACTGAGCGTGTTTAACGATCCAAACGGCTCCCTGCAACCGCCAAACTCATCGTAGCGATCACACACACACACACGTTTGAGTTACACACTCGCAAAAATCACGTCTGCACACGCAAACACGGATACGGCTGTCTCACCTTCCACGGCCTGTCGCTGTCGCCGCGGCGATCACGCTTCACACGCAGCGGCGCGTCTTAACACGGATTTTTATATTTTTACATTCAACACCTGCAGCTTTTTTTTTTTACCCCGCCTTGTGATTGACAGATTGTATTTTTGTCATCCAGAAAGGCTGAGACATGCTGGGTGTGAAAGGACGTGCTCTCTCCTCCTCTTCCTCCTCCTCTTCCTCCTCCCCTCTGCTCCTATTCTTATCTGTCTTCGTCCTTGCGCCTCAGCTGTGTACTGTTTGCGTGTCCTTGTGTGTGTGAGTGTGTGAACGTTCACCTGATGCAGCTCCCAGACTTTCATTGAAATGTTATTTGGCCAACCAATTAGCTGGGAGGAGCTGCAGGTGAGCCCCGAGCTCCATCCAATCAATGACCTTAATCCTCCCTAATCAACCAATTAGGATTCTATTATCGGTACCAAATCACGCACACGCAGCGCCGCACTGGACCGGCAGAAACGCAGCATCAGCCAAAAGACGAGATCTCCTCATAGATACGTTAAGGGAAAACGATACGGAGCGCGGCGCCGTTTCAAGACGCTTCGCAGAACGAGCTCCAGCAAACACAAACGTACAAAATTCCCTCGCTTAGTTTGTTTCATTCGGAATAATCGGCGCTCGCCGAGAGGATGAGGCGGTAAAGCGCTCCCGCGGGAACGCCGTGGGCCGGAGCCCTTCGGCGTTCCTCTCCACAGCACGTTTTGACTGGAAAATAAATATTATAAATAAAGATCGCTAGCACTTAGCTTGATTGAGCCATCTGCCGCGTGCAGTTCAGACCCATTAGGCCAAACAAATTTCCCACAGTGCAATGTGGTTCT
Organism: Brachionichthys hirsutus; assembly: GCF_040956055.1. Taxonomy (NCBI): domain Eukaryota; kingdom Metazoa; phylum Chordata; class Actinopteri; order Lophiiformes; family Brachionichthyidae; genus Brachionichthys; species Brachionichthys hirsutus. The sequence continues at coordinate 11,766,642 of NC_090913.1, forward strand.
CACAGCCGGATCGTTTTTTTGGATCCCTCTCGGATGCTGGAGCCGGAAAAGTCGCTCTCGGCTTGCGGCTTGTTGGTGGTGAAGTATTGATCGCGTACCAATAACATTTCCAACATGGCTGCCGGCTGAGGATCTTCTGATATTGCGGCCTTCTGAAGGCGATGTGGTGTCAAAGGAGTTGAGTTGAAGCCTGGATGGTGCATTTTCACCAGCATAAAGCCCCATCCTCCGTCTTCCGTCCTACACACAGGATAAAATAAAAGCCAGGCAGCACATAATACTTTCAATAATCGTGCATATGCACGCCGAAGAGTCCTGCAGAGGCTCATTTGCATTTGGCGCGTCTCTGCTTCCTTTGTGTGCCTTCCAAGATCTTAAAGCTGCGGTTGGGAAAACAGCCACGAATGGAGGTCACAGTAAAGGAAGGATGAAGATGGATTCGAGAGGATGCTAATAATTCTGAGTAAAATACGCCGGAATACGCTGCAATCAGGATCAGGAAAGAGTCCACTTTGACGTGTCACTTATTTACAGTAAAACAAAGGAGGGACGATGATGCATTAACGCTTGATACAATAAGCTGCCACGAGTAAAGGCAAGCGATTATCAATCTCATCATCAATCACATTTCAGCTTCGGTAGGACTTGCTTGTTGATGCCAATATCGAATGATTTTAAATCGGGTGCTCAGTTGGACGAAAGGCCGAACCTTCCGCGTGACATCACAAAGAGCAGGGCTTTTATTGGTCGGGGGGGACAGAGGGACTACATTCTCCCGCGGCGGGATACGCCGCTGTCGCTTCCTTCCAGGTCTTACAGCAAAAGTTCAGCTCAGCTGAACTTCCAAACCGAATTTGGCAGAAGTGAGATGGAACCAAATTAACTGCAGAGAAAAAAAAAAGTCTAAAGTATACGATGCCATTTTTGTTGCTGCCAACAAATCCTACGAAACAAGCAAGAGGAATGTGTTGCTGCGCTTCCGCTTGCTGTGTGTGGCGCTCAGCCACAGCTCAATCCTACTGCAGACCGAAGTCGGTAAGAACACGTTACTAAAAGTTTTCAGCAGTTAGTTCCAAAATAACAGAAAACTGTGGCTTTGCTGGGGAATCAATCGGTGCTTTAGTGAGTTTGTTTTACACCAGCAGGATGTTACATTTTAAAAAGTATAGAATAACAGCAGCCATCTTGAGATTCTGTGTGTCTTGCTATCTGGACATTCTAAAGTTTGCATTCCTTCGGAGGGATTGGACCCAGGATCTGTTGATATGATCAGGGAACAGATCTGCATTTGTTCTTATCAGAAATCTTTGCTGACATTGAGCAGGAAAGTTAAAAACACAGATGAGGAATCCTTCATCCAACACACACGTTGGTGTTCTGCGGCTGTAACAGTCAACGGGGTCATGTGGCGAGGGGGCGGGACTTCTAGGGTGAAAAACTCACAGCAATGTTTTACTGCTTTTTTATTTTCTTCTTCTTCACAATCCAGCTCAGTCACAAAGCCATTTAGTTGAATTGCAGCCCTGTGGCATCCTTTGGTCTGGTGTTGCCATGGTAATCTCGTGTTTGTACACATCCTGTGGCTCAGTGAGCAACTCCAGCTTCATTATGTAAGTCTGTGAGTGTGTGTGTGTGTGTGTGTGTGCGTGCGTGCTGCATTGTGCTTAATAGGGTAGCACATACTGAGGCTGGGGAACAGTTCTTGACTCGTTAATTGAACCGCACTGAAGCATAAATTAGTCAGCCTTGCAAACTCTGCACATTTTACAGTGTGTGTGTGTACGTACGTACGTGCATGTGCCCCTACACATGTTCATGTATTTGGTAAACAGATGTATTTTTTTTTTAGCTCACTTACATTTTTGCACTCATACTCACTTTTGGGCTATTTGAAGTGAAAGTTGAGTTTCGGCCCCGGCCGGTTCTTCGTCCCTTCCTGTCTTCCTCACCTGTCAAACGCGGCCGGTCTGAACTTCCTGTCGTTTGACACACCCTCCATCGCTCCTCATCAGCCTTTATTTTAGGTCAGCAGATTCATCAGCCGCCGCCACCACCGCTGTAAATGCATGTTCAGACTGAAGCAGCTTTTCCAGGTGGAACACCTGCAAACTGGGAAGCCATTCCCCCAGAGCTTCGTGTTAATGCACAGACGAGGAAAGCGGAGACAGTTTGGACGGTGGGCCATTTTTTAAGCGATTCAAAATGAGGTCAGTCTCTGGCGATGAACATCGCCTGATGTTCGTGCTTTTCTGGTGAATTCGCAGTATCGCCGGCGGGGTATTGTGTATTTCTGCGCCTTTTTGACGGTGTAAATTCTGTGTCAGCTTCTTTATAATAAAACCGATTTAACAGAAATAGAAATAAAAGCGAGTGCGTCGTCCTCGAATGCTTTACAGCCGGCCCGTTTCACCGACGCCGTCTGTTCGGTCCAATCCCTTCTCCTCATCAGTACGCAGCTCAGAGACCCACTTTCACCTCCGCTCATGATTACAGCCACTGCCCCCCCCCCCCCCCTCACCATCCACCATCTCTCGTCTCCTCTCCATCACTGCAGAGAGCACGAGGCAAAAGGAAGGAGAACTCACTTCAATCAAAGCGCCGGCTGTCCGCGCGAGGCGAGGCGAGAACCCTTGTGATGGGCCTTGAAGTGTGGACAGAGGGGGCTGTTATGTTGAAAATAAAAGGTAAAGGCAGCAGAGGGCAGACGGGAGGACGGGGGGGGTCAGGGCAGAGGAGGCGAGGTCGGTTGAATTGCACGCCGCTCTCACTCCATTCTGCCGTTAGAGGCGTCTGGGGCACAGGGGAGCGTGTCGGCACTCGGCTGATGGCGATCGGAGGCTACCGGGGCATCCGATTCTCAGCGCCCGCTTTTAAGACCGCTCCACTTGACCCACTCACAGACTAAGTGGGCTTTTCGGAGGAATTTCCTCAGATCGCAGCAGGACAAGGTCAAATGGAGACGATGCTCTTTGTGGATTTGCTAGCATAGGAATGTGCAGACGGCATCTCCAAGCGGCGGCGGCGATGGAGATGAAGCGATGCGGCTGAGAGGGTCGGATGTCGCCGAGGAACAGGAATGTCTCCCGCCCCTGCGTCAGGAGCTTCGGTTTTAAAGCGCGACCCCCCCACCCCCCCCAACCCCAGAGCACGATCCTCGACACCACAGCCAATCTCTGCGCCGTCTTCAGCGTATCAACGCTCCGTATGGAGATTTAAAGGCCCCCGGTGTGCTTACTGTAAGAATGCGTTTAGCATTGAAGGCTGCGCCGTCAGCAGAGGCAACACATTTGCATATTCATATCTTCTGAAACTTTTTAATGAAGGAGAAAGGATGCGAGCCGTTTTACGGATTTTTAGAAAATGAACGCACGCCTTAAGTGTGGCGGGACTTCAGGAAGTATTTCCAGAAATCCCCGTTGGTTATTTGGGATTATTCCTCGTCCACACAGTTATTAATACCAGTACCGGGAACACCGTGTTGCTGTTACCGTTTGCGAGGTGATGCAAAGAAATATGGCCGATAACAGGGAGGCGTCGGCCTCCAGGGAACGCCACGGTTTACGGCTCGTCTTTTCTCAGCCAACATAAGAAGCTGGCCTCGCATGCTTGGAAGCGCAGCCGGGTCGGATCACAGAGGTCATGGTTTCCGAAGCAGAACTTCGTGTGCCGTCAGATGGAGAAGCAGAGAGAACGTTAAAGGTCATCTCAAGGTTAGAGACGACGGACGGACCAAAAAGGTCAGGCTTTCGATTTAAACGCTGTCTCCGGAGTCGAAACGCTGACCTGCACATCCATCACAGCAGCCAAACGCCGTATCGCTATTATAGTTCACCTAATTGAGCATTCGGCGGCGATCCAGCTCACATTAGCCATCGTTTTTAATAACCCGAACAAGCTGGAGAAAGAATCTCGTCACGAATCATCGGGACACGGGCAGCAACATGCTAACGGGCTGGATGAAGGATGGAGCGGCGAGCAGCATGTTGATGAAGAGGAGCTCGCTGCGCCGCGGTCCGAGAAAGAGGAGCAGAAGAGTTTAACCCTTTTGTTACCCGACAACAAAGTTCCATCCACGACCCCTTCAAGGGGACAAAACTGTCCACCTGTCATTTGTCCATTTGTAAATGTCTCCAGTTGTAATCGTCAGCGTTATGATTCCCGGGTTCTGTTTACCAGGAAGAGAGATGGCAAAGTAATATTCACGTCGCTATCTCAGGCCTCTCCGGTGTTTACGATGCTCCTCATACGCTCGCATCTCACGGCACCACAGTTTAGAGTCGTTTCGCAGCGAGCACAAAGCCAAGCGAGCGGCGCACGCCGACAGCGCCGCCGTGACGCTCTGGCACTTTACTAATGCTCTTTTTTCTTCTTCTTCAATCCTGAAATCACGCCGCCGTCGTCAGAAAGGGCGCGTGAGGAGCGGAGGCCTGTTGCCTTCCAGCCTCTGGCGATGCATTAAATATGTAAAGTAATTTGGCCCGGCATCGCTCCACAATGCAGGGAAAGGGGGCTGCAATGACTCTTTCTGTGTCACGGCTGCTCCCGGGGCTGCAGGAGGACGTGGATCCACACGTCCAATCGAAAGCCAGGATGTAAGCAGTACAATGAAGGCTTTTTGCAGCCTTCCTCGCTGGACTTTAAAAATCAAACGCTTCCCTCAAATGAATAATGCATGGCGACATGTCTCGCTTTCTCATTATTCTCTCTCTTGCAAAGCCATCCCTTGGTTAATTAACACATTCTCATCAGCAGAGAACCAAAAACCAACGGCGTCGTTCTGGTTTAATCGCAGCGAAAGCAGGGCGCAGAATGTCCCCGCTCGCGTCGCGTGCATCCTGAACCTGAATTCCCCTCGTTCCTCAGCAATCTATAGCTCTTATCGTCGGGATACGGCGCCATCCCGTCTCTGTTGGGCGAAACATTGGCTTTCGGGCTAGGAGCTAAAGCGAATTACCCTTCTGGAGGTACAGGTCGCGTTCAAGGAGGCAGAAAACTGCCCGACAGGAAGCTGAGCAGCCGTTTGATTCCGGCCTTCGCCACTTGACTTCCTGACCGCCGCCTCTGATTCTCGTTTTACTCTCTGTCCTTTTATAGGTCAGAAAATGTCCTTTCTGCTGCACGAAGCCGACAGCATGGACCCCCCCCCCCCCCCCCCAAAGCTCCCACTAAACGCCCATCTCCGTGTTCACTTCGCCCGAGGACATCTGTCACGGATGCAGAGGACGGAGAGTAAATGGAGGTTGTTGTTTTTTTTTCTCATCGCATAAGCAGAGAAATATTTTGACGGAAGAGATTAGCGACCCGAGGCTGCAAGTCACATCAAAGACATCGCCCTCACATTTCCTTGGCGTCTTCGCTCCCTCTTGTTCCCTCCGTGACTCTCCCCGCCTCCCCGACACGGATGCGGGGGGGGGTGCAGCGGTTCCTATGGCAATCGCTGTCCCCTCTCTCCGAGCGGTGCCGCGTCAGGACAGACGTTCCTTCGCTGTTTTGTATTCATGCGCTACGTAAGGAGATCCTTTTAAAAGATGGCATCAGGATCGTTTCAGGTTAAGAGACGAGGCAGCACTTCTAAAAGGCTCCTTCCTAATTTCCCTGAACTTTTAACACCCGAGCTGCGATCGGGGCGATAAGAAAAAGCCTCTTCAATGATAATTAAATCAGCTCTTCATCATCGGCGCATCGGGGCCGCTGATGATAATGAGCGGTAACGCGGCGCTTTCTTCGCCCATCTGAGCAGTTCCTCCTTGTTCTTTGTCCTCCAGCGACGCAGCGCTCGCCTCAATTAGACATGATAAGGTGTCTTGCTCGAAGACACTTCAGCAAACTGGATGCTGACAGTCGAGCCGTTCTATTTCTCCAGGAGGACAAGCACGGTGATCAGGCGGTAACAAGCGGCAGACGACCCCCGGACGACCCGCTCAGGAGACATGCGGCGCCGAAAACCGACCCCGGGGGGGCATTAGAGGACTGATGGAGCGTGATCTAAACAGGGTGACAAAACCGTTTATGGGAAACGTCCCGACCGTTTTCGACGAGGCGCATTCGAGTCGATGCAGAAACAAAGACGTCTGGTTTGTGACCGAGAGACTCCCGGTACTTGAAAATAGGTTGATCAAATCTGTAGCCCGATGGTGCAGTGGGAAGGTCACAGGTTCAAATCCCACTTGAGGCCTTTCTGTGAGGTGTTTGCGTGTTCTCCTCGTGTCTGCGTGGGTTCGCTGCCCCCGCGATGAACTGGCGACTTGTCCGGGGTGTAGGCCGCCTCTCGCCCATAGACCGCTGGGATAGGCTCCTGTAGATCTGTAGTTTCACCCCGATGCGAGGCTACGCTGCGCTATCTCCACCCGGCGGGGTTAATCAGGCGCGTGAAACCAAATGACTGACACTTCCTTCCTCCTCACCGGGACTTGAGCCAAGAAGTGTAAGCATGCATTTAAATCCGTGTATGTCTCCTGAACGGCGCTTCAATTCCACTGAATTCATGCCTGAGTCGTTTTAATGAGAAGGAAGAGAGACAGAATGTAAAGCTGGAATCGAATCCGACCGGGTGTCGGATGGCGTCGACGTGTGGAGCCATCGGAGGAGACCAGGGAGCCGCTTGGAGTGTGACAGCGGATTTACGGAAGTTGTTTGTCAGTCATTCAGACGCCAGCATGAAACCCATCTGAAAAGAAGTTATTGCCGACGCCCCCCTCGCCTGAGCTGGAGCGCCTCATCAAAAATTCAAGAATCCACACTAGACTTACTCGCTTCCATTTTAGAATCCACTCATCTCCAAATGATCAAGTCAAATCAAAGAGTTCAGTGTTCGGCGCAGCGTTGGCCCAACGTATAAGGAGCCCCATTCGGCTTCTGATTGGCTCCCGGCCCATCGATACACAGCTGCTGCTGCCGAACATCAAAGGGCTTTGAGGATGGAAGAAGAAGAGCCGACAGACAAGCCCGTTCTGGACACGCCGACAACACGGGCCTGTTCAGCCGCCATAGAGCGTCCCATTCACGCATGCAGGACGCACGACGGCGTGCAAACGGGGTCAAAGTCCCACATCCAGCGAACCGCCATCCCCGAGGATCTCACTACTGTGATTGGCTGCAGCACCTTTTGCTGATCAGGACACTCTTTTATGTTTCATTTTTTTTGCATCTTAAGTATATGGAGTGAGTGCGATGCGTTCGTGTGCTCGACTGGTTTCATTAAGAGTTATAAAGCAGCAGGAGCCAATGGGGAGGGAGGAGGAGGAGGAGGAGCACAGAGGTGAGCAGGAGGGAAGGGGCCACGCATGGTCGGAGAGGGCAGACGTGAGCTAAATAGCTGAGTCGGCAACTGTGGAGCAGAGGAGGAGGAGGAGGAGGAGGAGGGCCGGTGAGTCACGCTGCTCTGTGATGAGGTGCAGCATCAGGAGCGTAGACTTACACGGCAGACGGGGAAAACTGTTCCTGTATGACGAGGGACGAAGGCCCCGCAGAGAATTCCCGTCCACACGGGGTCCGGCTGCGCTCCTATTTATAGACCTGTCTTTGTGCACAAGGACAGTCACGCTAAAACCGCTTTTGTTTTTATGAAACCTTTATCTAACCGGGAAACGCCTCACTGAGAAGCGTCCCGGCAAAGACAGACACGCGAGGTCCGCAGTAATGGAACATTTATTTAGGCATCTGGGTCTTCATCGCAAGTCATCATCATCATCATCACGGGTCACGCTGGGGCTCGGCGAGTCATTCAGAGACACGTTACTGTCTCAAACGCCGCTGTGTGTCGCCGCTTCCCTCAGAGCTGAGCGTTTACCGTCGAGACAAAAGGAATCGGACGCTATTTGCTGTGCGTTCTTCGCCATGATGCGCCGGTTCGATTGCAGACTTCTTCTTCCTCTTTTCGCCTGCACGCTGCAGATGGAATCTAAGTGGCATTTTTGGCCTCGTAAGTTTGTTGGAGGGATTTTAGAAGGAAAGGAGTCGCGACGCAATGAAATGTCAGGTGTCTGCAGAGCATCTGCTGATCCTTCCTCGGATACGACTCGCATTGGGACCAGATTAGAGCCCCTCCTCCATCCTTTTTGTCTTCGCCAGTTTTCAGCTCAGCTTCCTGTTCGGCTGCTCTGATGCCGGTGTCACCCGGCAACAAGTTTCTGCGTTATTCCCGTGTGACGCCTGAAGTCAAATATATCATCATCAGCTGCTTGCAAAAAGAGGAATCCCTTTGAAATATTAAATTAATCTGGATCAGCTCAAGAAGGCTCTAGATTGTCCTTGGTGTCTTTATACACCAACCATGAAAAGTCAAAGCGAATCCCTTGCTGAGACCAGCAGCACATCCCAGTATCCTTCCATCCTGACCCCTTTATTCTCTTTGCCGCCCTACGATGCAGCAAAGCTCACATCCTTTCTCTGGTCTCTTGGTTTCTCCCGTTAGAAATGGAATCTTCCCAAACCTTTCCTCGGCGCTTCCTTCTGCTCCCACGTGAAAGGATGTGAAACATGGCAAGAGGTTTCATTTTGCAAGCCACACCGTACAGCTTGGAGCTAAATGATAGCGCTCGGCTCACAGCCGGGCGCTAACCTGCGCGTCTCGCTTGAAAAGCCGAGGGAGTTTGAAGAGAGGGAGAAGGTTTAATGAGCCGGGATAGGATCTGAGAGCAGCTTCCCGTTTCCTGTGACTGGTGAACGCCGCTCCGTGCAGCGCTGCTCGGGCTAACCTCTCCAGCAGGAGGGAAGAATAACGCCGTCGGTCGAAATGGCCCCGCCGTGAGCGTCTCGAGACGCTGCCGCTGTCTGCCAGAAACATCTGTCTCATTAAAGATCACATCATCGGCGTTACGGATGTGGAGAGACAATCGACTTCAATCTATCGAGAGGATTTTACGAGCGTCTTCCAGCTCCTCTCCTCTCTGATGATGACGTTGCCCGCGGTAACGCGCCGGAAGCTGCATGAGACCCACGCGCCGGATGTGTGAAGTCCGTGTGTCGGACACGGGAGGAATTAATGCTTCCAGGATTCACACCCGATTCGAGGCAAACGGCGTTTATCGATAGAAAGGCGTTTCCAGCGTGGCGTGCTGATGCGGGCTTTCTGCTGCGTGCTGGCGTCAGCAGAAATGAATTTGTTTTCCATGTCTCTCTGCGATTGTCGCTGCAGCTCTGAAGTAATCCCGACAAGCAGACAGCTTGTCATCACCCCGGATTCTCAGGGTTGTCATGGTTATACATATCTTTGCAGGATCTACAGAGGATTAGGGGAGCGCTTGAGACGGCGAGCGGCGCCGGCACACCTAGAGCCTCCTTGTCCTTGCCTTGCGATACAACGTTGTGTTCTTAAGCTCCCAGTTTTTACTGGTCGGAGTGAAGCTTTCCAACGTGTGACATCACAATATGATGCGGGAGCAGATGATAGGCTGACGCCAGATGCAGCTAATCCGGCCTTCACTCAAACGTCTCGCTGTCAGACACGAACGCCATCGCGCTTACCTTTTCATTTTGCCTACTTGTCAGCGCACACACACGCACACACACACACAAACACACACTCCTTTTAAAATTGGCTGCAAAAACTGCATAAAGTGCACTCAATTAAAGGGGTGGAATTTCATTTCTTTTTCCAGCCCACACATAATCACAGGGACTGCATCCCCACACACACATGACCTCTGACCTCCGTCTAACACGTGCAACAAGACGTGCACCCACTCTGTCACCTAATTACTGTCTCTCTCATACACACACACACACACACGTGTACACACCGCTCCTTCCCAACTGCCAGGCACTGGTATTTCCCCCTGGTGTTACTGGGAACTAATTGACTGGAGGTTTTTGTTTAGCCCCTGTTGTGATTGCCAATTGGCTGATTTCTCAAAGCTTTGAATAACTGGAGTGCTAAATGAAACAGAAAGCATGAGAGAAACGGCACAGGATGAAGCGCGGCGATGAAGCGTGGCGAGGATCACTCGGTGTTCCGTCTGCACTGAAAAGGCTTGATTCATTTCAACCAGATCCAGATGTTGACGTTTTTACTTACTTAATGAAACAGCGCAGAAAAAAAGCAGACCTTTCTTTAGAAATGTTCTCTTTGAATTTCTGTGACATTTTGGTGTTTGCATCAAGCCTGCTAGTTCTTCTCCTTATTTCTTCCGCCAAGGAGCTTCTTCTTTTGCTGCCATTTGTCTGTCTGTTGGCAACATAACCCAAAACGTTACAGTAACGGACAGTAACGTGATGAGATTTTCAGGAAACGTTGGGAATGTTACCCGGAATAGATGATTACATTTTGGTGATGATCCAGAAGAGAGCCTGGGATTCTGGATCACTTTGAAATTTCCGTTAGTATTGCAGTAAGCTAGTTAGCCAGTTCATGCTAACCTTTGGATCTTGTTTTTCGGCAGACACTGTTTAGCAGATTCCCTAAACCTAAATATGTTTGCAAAGAATTCCCGGGATTTCCTGCCAAAGATGTATTTTTCCTCATTAACTGCAGTTCCGGTTATTTGCATGTGAAAAAATATAAGAAATCCGTAGAAAGCGAATCCTTTCAGTGTTCATGCTCGTAAATGGACGTAGGGAACAAGAGAGAGAGGGGGGGGAATAAAAGTGAAGCTCGAACCCGGGGGAGAGTGAAAACGGAGAGAGATGCCTGAAAGATGGGGAAGGAGAGAACGCAATCTCCCGGCCGTTCTCCTGCTGCAGGTATCTCCGGGGCTTTGCTGGGGAAATGGAGGGAGTTTCAATGCTCCGGTCAATGCATCAGCCCGAGAGATTTCTCCTCCGGGCCCTGAAGGGCACCTCATAACACGCCATCAGAGGCTTTCTCAAGTGCCCGGCAGGAGTGTCCTCTCCGAGCTGAATCCGGAGAGGACTGGCGAACAGAGGGAAGAGGTCGTAAACGGAGAGGCGATCCGGCGGGGAGGAAAGCGCATCTATCGAACACTTTCTCCGTCTTTCCCAGACGCTTTGTTATTTTTCTCCGTCTTTTCATTCCACCCCGTGGCATCCGTATCCCTCTCTTTGTCTCTCTCTATGTCTCTATTAGCCCTCGTTCTCCCCGTGATCTCTCCCTTCTTCTGCTGCCTCTACCGCCCCCTCCCCTCATACGCACCGCAATCTCTCCTCGATTTCCAGAGCTCGGCCGGGACAGCAGCAGTCGGCATACAAACTAGCTGACTCAATATAATCGCACGCACACGCGTGTTCCGTGAATATGGCGTGTGCTTCGTGGCGGTGCGGGAGGCAGGGACGGTGGGAGGACAGAGAGGGAGGAGGGTGGGATGGAAGTCAAGAGGCCATTGTTGGAGAGTCTGGGTTGCGATTAGCATCAGCAGGAACGTGCATATAATGTATCATTCGCACGTGTCCCGCGTGACGTACGAGGTCACGGCCGGGTCGCCTCGTTGTCCCGCAACGGAAAGGCCGGCTTCATGAAGCCGACTCGCAGGAATCCTTCGACTGCGGCTTCCATGATCGACGGATGAAAAGGGACCAACGTTTGATGAGCCTCGGGCCACAGATGTTAAACACCATTTAACCACAGAGAAGAAGAAGCTGTCTCCGCATGGACGCTCGTAAAGGGCCAGCGCATCCAAATATCAAATCAGTGCTTGAGTTGCTCTAATTATTTAGTTCTTAGTTACGTTCCGCTGCTTTCTGTCACGCAGAAGGAGAATCACAAATAATAAACCCACACTTGCTTCAGAGTGTGTGTGTGTGTGTGTGTGTGTGTGTGTGTGTTGCACCTTGCAACAATAACTTCCTAATTACAGTTCCCCAGTGTTAGTGCAATCTTCCTGAAATGCTAACTGGCCTCCTACTGGGAATATGGTACATTATTAATCCGTGTGTGAGCGTGTGTGTGCATGTGTGTGTGTGTGCGTGCTTTCCGTTCTAGGAAAGCACGCACACACCATCCTATGGTGTTTGTGCGTCACACACAGGTGGTGTTCGGAGCGTGGGAGTGCGTTTGTATTCCGAACATATTGCAAAGTCAAAAGTAAAGCAACATGGAACAGAAGACAGGTTCTTGGCAACAGGAGCAAACGAAGCCGGCACGGAGACGGCGTGTTCAATGGGAACGCCGCTTCGCTTCCACGCCGTGGGGTATTCCCACTCAACCAAGATCAACATCTCGCCAGTTCTCTGCTCAGGATGAAGAGCCAGCTTAAAATACGGACCCCCTCTGACACAAACCACCGGATGAGAGCCGCGTTGTGAAATTTACCGTGAGATATCCGCACACGAATGCGACCAAGAAAATGGAGAGCGAGGAGGGACGTTCCATTACACAAGAAGCTTTAGTATTCCTGGAGAACTTACCCCAAAGGGATGCCTCGCGGTTCGGAGGGTGCACCATGGATGGGTGGCTCCCGCCTGGGTCTGCAGGGAGGGAGAAACACAACTTTACAACTGGGGCGGTGAAGCTGGCGAGCAGCCACCAGACGGCGCAGCACATTAAAGCGACGGTATTTCATTTGTTTTTGACTTTCACACATTCTCGTAATTCCTCGTTGCTGCCTCCTCCTGGCTGTCCCACCATTCTCCACATTACTGCTGAGGCAGCAAAAGAACTTCGTGGTTCTGTTTAATCTCATTTAGAGAGTCTGGATTGGGATTAGCTGGGGAGTCGCCCTCCGCTCCATGGACGGGTGGCGCAGCAAGCACTGCAGTGCTAATGCGAGACGAAAGCGAGAAGAGCGACCTCCAAAATAGTCATTCCCATCTCGGAACGATGGAAGACTTCGCTGTGACCGAGGATCTCCGGGCTTCAAAAGGGCCAGCCAACCATTCGTCACACCCGAAACGTGTAATGTCCCAAAACGAGTCACTTAAGCGTCTCCGTCTTGCTGGAACGACCCCGAGTCGATTCGCAGGACTCGCAGCGCCTTCCCCTCGCTCTTCCCATCAGTCTGTCTGCCTCCCTTTTCTTTCCCTCCCTCTCGTCCTCCGTGGCGTGGGAATAACTCTGTTAGTCGTCCATGTCCTGTGGGGCAGTGGGGGCAGGGCAGTGGGGGGGCAGGAGGGGGCGTGAGGAGACAGAATCGGACCGGCCGAGCGACTTTCTGTCGCACACCTGGATTCAGGGGACGACTGCGTTCCATCTGGACCTCACGACTGTTTCACCAGAACCGGATCGACCACATCCAGGTGACGAAGCCTCCTGGCCTCCCGACCGGAAGCTGTTCACCTACCCCAAGGACACCTGTGTGTCCATTTGTCTGCTTCATCCGCAGCATTAAATAACATCTGCTGGACACGTTTTCATGAAACTGGGTCGGATGGTGGTTCTTGCGTGCACAAGCATTTGTACGATTTTCTGCAGGCTGTGGAGGCAAAACCCGACGTGCAAAACCCTGGTGCATGGTTCCAGTCGAACCTTTCAGGGAGACATTAAAGTCTTGTGGACTGCAGAGACGTGCTGAGGGACATTCAGAACGTTTCAGCGCCGCCCGTGCGTGGGGTCGCTGTCCAGGGTGCTGAACACTCGTCCGGTTGCGGTGCGGGATGAGGACCGAGAACCGCGGCTGTCTCTCACGCAGGCGCTGCCGCCCGTCCCAGGACAAACCCCGAATGAACACAAAGTGGCCGGCCGGGATTTAACACGTCACGGAGACGCAGATGAAAGTTACACCGTTATGCGTTGGATGGACCAGACGCAGACTGACAGATCGTGTAAACGTGGACGCGTGCACGTTGGAGATAGGACGCAGCTGCCTGGGAATAGATACGCTCTCTCACACACACGCGCGCGCACACACACACAAGGGGTCAGTGTCCGTGATTTCACAGCCGCAGGAATGCCGGGGCTGCAACGCCACGCGTGAAACGCATCTCTCCTAATGTTGTCACTTTACCTGCTCGCTGTGGAGGAACGCGTCTCGCCTCGCAGGTCGGCTCAGCAAAACGTCGCTCTGGGCGGATGTGTGTGTGTGTGTGTGGGGGGGGGTAAAGTCACTGGTTCGATCCCAGCTGGCACGCGTCTCCTCTGCGGACGGCGTGCGCGCAGCGCGCCGATTCACCCGCGTCAACGTTTCAGGGGTGCCAAACGGCGCGTGGCGGGATGCGTCGCTTCCCCGCCGCTGTCTCCCTCCGTCTCTCAGCTTCTGCCTCGCACACTGCGTCAGGCTCCGCTCCCCTCCACCCTCGCCCTCTCTCTCTCTCCCGGGTGCGCGCACACACAGTGGAACAGACGGTGATTAATTCACCCGAACTCAGTCTCTCTCTCTCTCTCTCTCTCTCTCTCTCTCTCTCTCTTTTTCCGTACGTGCCTCACGCCACCCTCAATCCAGCTGTTCTGCTGGAGGAGGGAGGTTCACCACTTCACCACGCACGGTCATTTGCATTAGATGCTTTCCAATTCTGAGCCTTACAAGTAATATGCTATCAAAGTTTTTAATGATATTGCTTTTAAATCTGTCCTTTTCTTTCTTTCTTTCTTTCTTTCTTTCTTTTAGTTCTTTGGACAAAGTAAAAAAAACATTTGGCGCAGCGTTGGAAAAATACGTGGAGTGAAGGGAGCGCACATTTCCGGTTGTTTCTCTGTGTTCAGGTCCCTGCAGGCAATGGTACAACCCAAAAATATGTCTCTTTAGTACAAGTACAGAACCCGGTAATCTGCTGTTGCATGGCGGCAGGTTGCGGTTGACGTCTTGACCTGCATTATGCCTGATGGAATAATCAGGAATTATGCAGTTGGGATACGAAGGCTTCATCCATTCACAGAAATCCATCGTCCCGTTTGTGTCGTTGGCATGGAAACAATAGGAAGCACCATCCTGAAGGGTTTATAAATGTCTGCTCTGGCACCATTGTTAGAAGCTGACCTTTGACCTGAGCGCTGACCGATCCGTCTCCACATGGGGATGGATATATAATGAAGCATTGTGTCATTATTGACAGAGTCTGACACGCGGCGTGCTTTTCCTGTTAGCATATCATTAATAGTGTCCGACTGCCTGCAGTTTCTTCCCGCCGCTCGCAGCAGGAAATCCGATCACAGTTGCCGACGACAACGACGATGCTTGAAGGCGAGTCATCGCCTCACTTCTTTATTAAAACATTTTGTCCTGTTCTTCTCCAGCTGGATCATTGAAATTTTATTCTGCAAAACCGCTAAAATTCTAAAAACAAACAAACTGGAAATGTAACGGAAAACAGCCTAGCCTTACGTTCTCATTGGACTATTGAACCTGCAATCACATTCCATTCTTTTTATTGGCTAATCACAGTCTGTAATTATAAACGCAAATATGGGCTTCGAACAGCTGCCCAGAGGTTAGCCTCCCCCTGACATCTGGCCGCCGCGCTCCGAAGGTATTCGAGCTGAGGAGGTTTGCTAAACGATGTGACAAGCGTTATCCTACAAGCATCCACGACGGCCTGCAGCACAAAGTGACACCTTCAGAGCGCCTGCCGGGTTCAAACAGACCACACCTTGAAAAGAAAGGGAACCATTATAAAGGAGGAGCAGCTGCCACGATGGAGACGGTGGGGAGCGCCACACTTAGCAAGGCCTGTTGAAAAACTCCATCGATTGTTTTAATATTTAAAGACCGCAGCTGTACGAAGGGAGCTGTGAGGTAAAAGCTGCAACAGTTCTCCTGTGAGGTGGCGTGAAAGCAGAGAACGCTGCGAAAACGTCTCATTTGTACTTCACCTTCACGCTGCTATCTACAAAACCCAAAAGAAAAGGAAAAGGACAGAGGATGCAAAGCACGAAACAGACCCGGCGAATCAATACTTCCAGTTTTAAAGAGTTTAAAGTCAAGCCGGTTACTGACATTGGTTTGTGCGTTTGTGTGTTTGTGTGTTTGTGTGTTTGTGTTGGGTCAGCGTAACAATACTGCAGGACATGTATTGTTGTTTTAACAGGTTGTGATTTGATTCGTTATGAGTGTGTGTAGCCGGCAGAGACATCTACACCCCTCTGAAGGTCCTTCCGCTGTGGCCGTTAAAACAATGCAGGTCTCTCTGAAGCATAAATGTCATTATTTTCAGTGTTATTAAAAATAGGACTAAACTAAATCCAGATGCAGCTACAATCTGATCTCATATTCACATTTGGATTCTGGCCCACCAGATGTGTGGCTGAGCACCTCCACCCTGCACCCCTTCACCACCTCAAACCCAAATCCTTCCTCATCATCCAAACATCATCTTCGCTCCTCAGCACCAGCACATCTGAGCCGGAACGAATCCAACGGGCGATAAAAATAAAATACGAGAATATTAAAATGCTGGGCAGCGCGGTGGTGCCTCGCAGCAAGAAGGTCACAGGTTCGAGTCCAGCTTGGGGCCTTTCTGTGAGGAGCTTTTGGGGCTGGCCGGCTCCCCCCCACCCCAAAAAACATGCAGCTGAGGTGAATTATATGGGTGTGAATGATTGTCTGTCTATCTGTGGGCCTCTGATGAACCGGGGTGTGTCTCGCCTCTCGCCCGTAGACTGCTGGGATCGACCCCCCCCCCCATCCCCCGGATTTCGGATGAAGCTGTTAAAAAATTAATTCATGAAAGAATTGAAATGCTAATTGATTTTTAAATGATGCCCATCCACCAGATAAAACACAATGGACGTGCGTGTGCGTGTGCGTGTGCGTGTGCAGCCTCAGAGGACCAACGTCTTCTTTTGATGTGGAGCGAAAGAAAAAGAAACATGAAAGCAGCCACAATTACGCTTCACCTTTCGGAGAGATCTGGTGACGTCACACCGCCTGGCTCCGCCTCCCATCAGGCTTAAGGAACCCAAAAAAACACAGGACGCGTAAACACGCACAGAAAAGACTCGACATGTTAAAAGCAGCTTCTCTAATCGCTCTTACGCGCACTAATTACAGCCGACGCGTCACAGGGTGCGTTTGCGTCTCAGCACCTCCATCAGGACGCTCACGCGCGCGCGCGCACACACGCATACACACACAGGCGCGTGCGCTCACTCATTTATTGCAATACTGTAATAACACTAATGATATCCCATGGGTGCCTCAAAGTATAAAGGAGGAGAGGGGGGGGGGGTCTTTTTGAACCGTGCGCTCTCATCTCTGTTGGCAGGAGTGCCATTTGTGAGTCTGTAAGATGTTTAAATAGAGACAGCGACTGACATGCGCGCGCGCTCACACACACACGCGTGTACACGCAGAGGCGTGTGTGTGCGCCCCGACTCGATGACAGAGACTGTGGGAACGGAGAAGAAAAGAGGATTTAAGCGACACTGGCAGCAACTCGTGCTGTTTTTAGGTCAATGACAAGAAGCCTATTCAGCAGACAGACGTGCAAGTGAAGGGTGCGCAAGCACACGCGTGCGTCGCAACGCACACGCGGGCGCAGCTCCGACCCACGCATCCGCCACGTAAGCGCAAAAATACACTGAAAGGCATTTACTGTCAACGCGCAGCAAAGCGTCGCTGTAACAGAGGAGACGCTCGACAGACGTGCGTCGTTGCCGCCCCCCCCCGTCTCCGCCCCTCTTTAAATTCAGGAGTTTGTTTTCCACACGGGCCCCGCCCGGGGCTCCTGACCCAAAGGGACGGTGTGTTTGGGAGTTACTGGGGGGGGCATACAGATCAGGTCCCAAATTAAAGCACAGACAAGGTTAACAGATTTCGTCCGTGTCAGCCGAGTCATCGGCCGCCGCCGCCACCCAACACTGTCTGCATTTCATGCTGGTGCATTTCCTGAAGGGGAAATAGACAAATATGTATAATTAATGCTGTTTTCTTCTCCCTCTACTGTCCAATCGTTTTTAACAAGTCCTCTATTCACTTTTAAGTTGCTGTATTTCTCCAAAATGGGACAGCGGGAAGCACAAGCAGGAAAGCCGGCTGCTTCTACAGGCAAATTTCTCTCGCATTTGTTCCAACGCACTTTTGTTCTGCCGGTGTGATTTGTCTCTGCCGCTCCGTCAGCAAGGAGCTGCAGCATTCAGAAAGTCGATTAGACTTTAAATATCCTCCTCTTGAAGTCATTTCCTCGTGTCGCCGCTCGGTTCTCCTCCTCTGGTTTGTTCGGTTCGTCTCTGCCAGACAAGTGTCACTCATTTATCTCCTCACCCATGCAGGGCTATAAAGGACGCTTCCTCTCTGCCACACGCTTAATCTGGAAAAACCCAAAAGCTCTTTGAGAGAAGCAGAATATTCTGTTGTTGGTTTTAAAATGTTGAAACGAAGGTTTTCATTAAGCGCAGCCGTGCTTTCTCCTTCCTCCTTGCGACGCATGCATTAACGAAGAGCTTCCCTCCTCGCCGGAAGCGTGTCCTCGGGCGATAACGGGCCGGCGTACTTTGTGTGTGATTTGCGTGTCCGTGTTCTTGTCTTTGTCTGGCTGTCTGCAGTCTGTGCATCAAGGGCAGCTGTTCCATCTGTCCCTCGACGGGCCCTCGGGCGAATCCGTTCTCCAGGAGACGGTGATAAAACATCGAGCCACGTCACGAACCGGGCCCGCACCGCTGCTCGGTTCTGTCCCAAATCTGCATCAACTCGCTGCAGTTCTGTTGGTTCCGATCCACCCGAGGGCCCGTGGGTTCCGTCCGGATTCCTCCCACCACTAAACGCACGCGGCGCAGCTGAACCGCTGACTTTGGATCGACCCCGGGAGTCGATAGTTCACCGCCCAGTCAGCTGCGGGATGGGCGCCAGATGCATCTCAGGGATCAAGAACGGAGCAACGGAGGCCTGAAATATAAGTTAAAAGGGGGGGGGGGGGGGGTGTTCGATGCCCTGCTGCTCTCTGACAGAAACAAACCGCCACCAGGAAGACTTTAGAATCTCATGGCAACACTATGAAACATGGTGGCTGCAGGTGTATACGCTCTGTGAGCGTTGCCGCGGTGATGCACCTTCATTGTGCATCACCGCTGCAACCAAACTCGATGGTCGCAGCGAAGCGGCGCGCTCGCCAGGCCTCGCCTCACCGCCTGTGACCTCCCGTCTGAGTGTTGTGCGTTTTCCTCGGTTCTGAAGCATTGGATCAATAATCAGTGATCAATAGCCGTGCTCTGTTGTGTGCTTGTCTTCTGAACGGTGCCTGTGTCAAGGATGATGTCGTTTAAGCCAATTGGACTTCGCCATGCTCGTCGCTTAATGTCTGCGTATTGATTTGTATTTTGCAATATACATATATAATCCATTTGACACACACAGAGACACACACACACACACACACACAACGTATAAGTGAGCTCGTAAGGAAATAAAAGTGTTCGCAGCAGCAGATTCGGCTTGTTGCCCCTGGATAACCACATCTTCTCGGGTAATGGCGACGCAGCTTCGCGAGGATGGATGGATCCGTCCACGGCAGCGGCGATTACATTTTTAGCTTAGGGCTGTTGCATTAACATAGTTAGCATGGAAATCACAAACACATACGTGATCGCATGTCGGTTGCTATGCAGAGAGGCTCATTCTGAGATTGGGGCGGCGGGTTAAAGGTCATTTTGTCAACCCGTATCTTAACCAGCGCCATCCTGCGGGTGCAGTTTGGTTGAAGGTCACCGCGTTCAGCTCAAGACACGTGCAAAACAGAAATATCTTGAAATAGAAACTGCTATAATGGAAGCCCATCCCTTAAGATTCAGTCCTCGTACCTCCTCAGGGGGGGCATTAGTAGCAGCAGCTGTACCGGTGCGGAACATCCAAGACGGTATCAGTGATCTTTGCCTCGCCGCCGCACGGCACGAATCCCGAGGGCGTACAGTCGGCACGCTGATTCCTGACGCTTCGAGCTGTTAGCGGAGCGGCAGGAAGCAGGACGCTTTCATTTAGCGGCGTCATCGTCCGCGTTCGCTTCAAAAATCACCGGTTTTTGTATGACGCGCTCAACCTTTGAAGTTGTCATCGCCGCCGTGTTTGCCTGCTCTGGACATAAATATGACCTCATTAGTGGCTTCTCTGTCAGAGACTACATGCCGGTGATTCCACAAGCCTCCGGGGAACGGCCGGTCGCTGTGGCTGCACGGTTTACGACGTCGCCGGGTTGAACTCCCAACAGGATCACGTGCAGACGATTCTGTTCGGGAGTGAAATCTCATAAACGTAGTCCTCAAAGGATTCCTGAAACAATTCTCTGTGATTTGCATACAGATGTGGGCGTTAATTCAATCCGCTTCTCCCATTGAGGTCTCTCTTCTGCACGTTGCCGTTATTTATCTCATATCGCCTGCTCTGATTCGTCCCTTCCTTCACGCCAACAAGGTTAGCGTGCCTGTCGTGATTCTGATGTCGAGTCGATCTGGGTTCGTAACCCGTGGGGGGGGGTCATTTATATCCTTAGCCCTGGTTACGGGTTGGCCCTCTAACAAAAAGCATGAATTATCCTTTGACACATTTCTGCTGCGGTTTTGTTAAGATGCACGCTTTCAATCTGTTTTGCACGAGCGGCACGCGATGAAACATCCGTTTGCATCAGCGCCGCTTCTAACGGGTGTAGAAATACACCTTATTACCTGCAGTCATCATCAGTCATATTATAATTCCATTTTCCAGCACACTGGAGCTTTTTCCTTCGACTCCTCTGCAGGTTGCCCCCCCCCCCCCAGCCTGAACACCTCCTACCATTTCTTTTCTGGAGTGA
>NC_090913.1:11792185-11839685 GCF_040956055.1 Brachionichthys hirsutus
AGGCTGCTTTTTTTTTAACAGAACTCTCTTGCCTGCTGTGATCTGAGCCGTTCTGATCGCCGCTGCCGCTTATATGGTTTATTGTTATACCCAGGCCTTCAGTGC
Source organism: Brachionichthys hirsutus (assembly GCF_040956055.1). NCBI lineage: Eukaryota > Metazoa > Chordata > Actinopteri > Lophiiformes > Brachionichthyidae > Brachionichthys > Brachionichthys hirsutus. The sequence continues at coordinate 11,792,291 of NC_090913.1, forward strand.
TATCCTCCCTATAATAAACCCACTTTAAGCTCACGTCCGCTTGACTCTATAAACATTGTAAGACATCCACACTTTGTCCTTGAAAGCCCTGTGAACGTTTATTTGATCCGTTTCTTTGTCTGCTGCGGAGGTTGACGTTTATAAGCTAAACATCTAATCGCAGAGCTGATTCTGACCATCTCTGGACGGGCTGAGATAGTCCTGCTGGCTCTGATGACCCGCCGCTGCCTTGTGGCCTGTAGTCAAGTTCTCTTCTGAGCCAGGTTTATTGCAGACATGTCCATTGCATAAATCATTTTCTAGATAATGTAGCTTTTTTCCCCCCTTAAATTTAAACACCATTATTCCCCTTTACCCTATACCTTCCCACTATGACTGCATTCTTTCTTTCTCTAATTTCCTGTTGCTTGCCAGTGTGTGACTTTCCATTGTGCTCATTTTCACTGCAAAGGGCACGATGTATTGTGATGAAAAGGGGAGACCTTTTATATTGAACTCCAGCATCCGCTTGAAGGAATGTGTGTTGATTTGTGTGCAAATGGAGCGACAGAAGTACTTGTACCTATCTTAAACTGTGGGGTGTAGCGCCATCTGGTGGTAAAGGTGTATAACTATCTACACCACGGTTTGGCTCATGATGTTTAGGGAGGTTTTGGAGTATTAGAATGTTTTGTGCTTGCACGCCGACGTGTAAAACCTGCTCAGACCCTATTCTTAATTATCCTATAGAGTTTGTATTAAAATGCATGGCATTAGCCTGCTTTGAGCAATGATGTGTGTCCAGATTAAATTAACACTAAATTCCTTTGTCCTGCTTGACAACAACTGTTCCTACTTTACTGTGAATATCCATGCTTCCGTTTTCTACATGATACATCTGAATGTTATATATTAGACTATGATTGTCTTCAAAACTATTGATCTAAAAAACTATTATTATTGTATATTGTTATTTTCGTACGGCATAAAACACATAAGCAAATTATAAAATGAACACATTAAATGCCTTTAATTAAAATAAGACTTCATGCTAAACGCCCTCGGGGCCTCGCGCCGGATGTTTGTATCGTGACCCCGGAAGTGTTTGAGAAGCTATTAAAAGTCGCTTGACGTTAGCTAGCGTTAGCGGTCTGTCGGGTTCAGTCATTGTGCGGGGATGGAGGTGACACGCAAAAGTAAGTCGTCAAATAAGCTGTTGGCTGGATTTGTGATTCACGAATAACGATGCACATTTCAGTAGCGACTGAGGAAGACCTTTTAAATACGAAAGGCTCTTCTCTTCCCCGGTGTTTGTGTTGCTCGTTAGCTAGCTGGCGCAGCGGCTGCACTTTGCGCTAAGCTACACGTTCCTCTTTTCGTCCGCTTCCCTCATACTGCCTGTCTTTCATATAGATTTTAAAGACTGTTTAAAAGCGGTGCACGGCGCGTTGGAGGAGGCCGACTTCCTCGCCATCGATGGGGAATTTTCAGGTAACATCAGACGTGTTGCTGTGGTCGCAGATGCTGTGAATGGTGTCAACGTTAGCTGTTCTTTTTTTTTTTACCCCCCTCCCCAGGTATAAGTGACGGTCCCAACGTCAGTGCACTGACCAACGGGCTGGACACACCGGAGGAGAGATACGCGAAGCTGAAAAAGGTCTGCCGGTTCCCCCTCGTCCTTTGTTCTGGCTGTTGAAGCACCTGCAGCGTCCTCGGTCTAAATGATGCTCGCTTTCTTCCACCAGCACTCCATGGAGTTTCTGTTGTTCCAGTTTGGACTATGCACATTCAAGTTCGACCAGTCCAAGTCAAAGTGAGTGATGCTGAAGAACCACATATTGGAATGAATAGGAATAATTCACTGGTCGATTGATTTAATGTTTATATCATTGAAAAAGCTTCTTTTTTTATGATTTCCAGGCTTCATTTCCACACGACCTTTAGATAAATGCTTCTGCTTTTGCGTGATTTTCACAAGCTTGGTAATTGTGGCCGAGGTTTTACTGATTACTGTTCTCTTTCCTCGATTCCCATCTCTGCAGGTATATTATAAAACCTTTCAATTTTTATATATTCCCGAAACCGTTCAACAGGACATCCCCAGACATAAAGTTCATCTGCCAAGTAAGTCCGAGTTCCTCCTTCCGTGCATGTTTTAATAATCATTTAAAGAGCACCTTTTTTAAATGGCTGAATGGAATGATGGATTTCCTGATCCGTACCACCGCCAGCGTTCAGAGGGTGACCCGCATGGTTTGGAGGATTGTTGTCGTCTACCTTTTTATAGAGACAATGACTTTTTACTTTGACGCTAATTCAGATGGTTTAAAGATTCTCGCTCGGCTGCTTTTGGATTTTAAATAAACATGTGGAATGTTGTGAAAGTGAAGTGTCTCCTGTCATTTCAGAGTTCTAGTATTGATTTTCTGGCCAGTCAAGGATTTGACTTCAACAAGGTGTTCTGTAACGGTGAGCCCATATGATCAGGTTTAAATCATGTAAGATGTAATCGTGTATTTCACATGTCAATTGGAAATGACAGTAAGCACAAAATAATAATGTTTCTATTATTCATATCTAAATGAAAGCATTGTTAAATTTCTTCCTGCATTCAATTCAAGCAAATTTAAACACTCGTATTTCCCAGTTTATTATTAAACTGGTGTAGACGTGAGCCTTGTTTTTTTCCTCAAAGGAATCCCGTATTTAAATCAAGAGGAGGAGGCCCAGCTGAGGGAGCAGACGGAGGAGAGGAGAAATCAGCATGCTAATGGCATTGGGACGCCTTCCTTCATCTCTCCGTCCTCCTCGAAAGGCCCTGCGCATGTACCGGAGGAACATAAAGACTTCATCAGCAGCGTCATGTAAGTGTAGCACTGCCCGGGGAGTATTCATCCCTCCGTCTCCAGAGGAGTGGAAACTGAACGAAGGCGGTAGTGAGCTTCTTTCCTTCCAGGAGGGTGGATCTGGGTCCATTTTTCATTAGTTTGTATTGTCCCAGCTCCATGTTTGTGAAATCTCTTTATCTCCGTTGCTGCACTGTGTTCGAGTACGTACTGACCCCGACCTCGTAATGTTCAAGAAGGTAGAAATGCAATCCATCTGAACCTGGCCCCAGATTCACCCCGACAACAACAAAATGAAGGGGCGAACACACGACGTCTAAATCTCACCAGCTTCTTTGTTTCATCCCCACAGAGAGAAGGTTGAGGCTCTCTTTGTGAACTCTGAGAAGACTGTGGACTTGGCGCCGTGTACCGGGTAAAACATCACTCGTTTTTCTGTATCGTGTCGTTCTTCTGCAGTCTGTCGCCTCCACATGTTGTTCATGTTCTTCCCCAGGTTCCAGAGAAAGCTGATTTACCAGACGCTGAACTGGAAGTGAGCATCGCTCCGCTCGTCTGCTCTTATTGTGCTTCGAGTGTTTGCAGAAATGAAATGTGTTTGACTTTGAGCAGGTTTCCTAAAGGGCTTCATGTGGAAACCATAGAAAGAGAAAAGGTAGAAACGCGTTTCAGTCATCTTGGCTTGCTCTTTGGATTTGTCTCTGTGTGATTTATCAAATATGTTGTGTTTTTGCAGAAGGAGCGATACATCCAGGTCAGCAAAGTGGACGAAGAGGAGAGGAAGAGGAGGGAGCAGCAGAAACAAGAGAGGGAGCAGGTGCGTTTTGTGCGAAAGCAAAAGTTTGACTCCACTTCAAAGACGCTTTCAAATGCGCCGCTCATGTTCTTCTGCCCTCGACAGGAAGAGCTAAACGACGCCGTCGGCTTCTCCCGGGTCATTCATGCCATCTCTAAATCTGTGAGGAGACGCTTTCAGCTTGTTTACTTTAAACGCGTCCGACTTGTCCTTCTAACCCGTGTAATCCGATACGCAGGGGAAACTTGTGGTCGGCCACAACATGCTGTTGGATGTGATGCACACCATCCACCAGTTCTACTGCCCTCTGCCGGAGGTACGACCTTCACGTGGGCCTTTTTCAATACGTAGCAGTTTATAGCTCTGAGTTCTTTATGCCAATGCTCGCTTTCTCCAGGAGCTACCGGATTTTAAGGATGTCACAATGTGCGTGTTCCCAAGGTAAAGGCAGCAAATGCTCTTGAAGTATTTTTCCTTGCCTCTGATTTGTCCTATAACTGGCTGTTAAACCACTTGCAGACTTCTGGACACCAAGCTGATGGCTTCCACGCAGCCTTTTAAGGTGACCGGTCTACATGTCGCTGCACTCCCATGGTAGAACATCCCAGAGGCACCGACGTGGTTCTGTGTTTCAGGAGCTGATCACCAACACCTCTCTGGCTGAGCTGGAGAAACAGCTGAAGGAGACCCCCTTCAAGTCGCCCCAAGTTGGTAAGCGCTGACCTCTGACCCGGACGGCTGGCGCCTTCCAAACCGCTGACGCTTCTCCTCTTCCTGTTCCGATCAGAGACGGCAGAGGGGTTCCCCAGTTACGACACGGCCCAGGAGCAGCTCCACGAGGCCGGCTACGACGCCTACATCACCGGCCTCTGTTTCGTCTCCATGGCCAACTACCTGGGTAACGGACACGACCGACCCGCTCTGTGAAGAGGAGCGTGTCTGAATGGATGACGCTGAAATTTGTTCTGCTTGACGACCTCTCCAGGATCTTTCTTGACTCCACCCAAAACGTACATCTCGGCTCGCTCCAAACTGATTGAGCCTTTTTTCAACAAGTAAGCGAGGGGGGGGGGTGTGTGTCATGCTTATGCTTATGCTTGTGGGACTTTTCATTAATTGCACCAATAAAAATAATCTAAATGTGTCTCTTTATCTGAAGGCTGTACCTGATGAGAATAATCGATATTCCCTACCTCAACATCACGGGACGAGATTGTAAGTGTGATTGTTCTCTGTGTCGTGCAAATGTTCGAGGAAAACGCTTGCACAGAAACAAAACGCGAACGTACCCGGCTGCTCGGGACGACTTCAGACGCGGCTGAAGGTTCGGGGTCCTTCATTTCATCTGCTTCTTCTGCATTCGTGTCCACAGTGCAGCCTAAAAGGGACCGCGTCTTGTACGTCACTTTCCCCAAGGAATGGAAGACGAGCGACCTCTACCAGCTGTTCAGCGCCTTCGGTAGGAAACCGCTGCGTGATAACTCGACCTGCACGCGGCCACGCCCCGTCACGCTCACGTTCTCCTTCCGCCTGCTCAGGAAACATCCAGGTTTCGTGGATTGACGACACGTCCTCGTTCGTGTCCCTCAGTCAGACGGACCAGGTCCAGATCGGTGAGTTTGTCGGAGCCGCTGGAGACGCGCCGGATCAAACTGCACTAGAAACGTTGATGGCGTCTGTCAAACATCTCCAGCTATGAACACCAGCCGCTACGCGGAGAGCTACAAGATCCAGACGTATGCGGCGTACATCCAGAGTAAGAAGGAGAAGGAGAAGGAGAAGCCGAGCCAGACGGCCAAGCCATGGGGGGAGGACGGCTGGATGAAGTCTCACTACTCGCCGTCCTCGACCTCGGCGGGTTTTGGGTATCTCAGGTACGCCTGCGCTGATATACATCTCATCCAACGCTCTGCAGGTCGGCCCGGGTTCCAGTTATTTGTGTTTTTCTAGGGGTTTGAGGAAACGCAGCATCAGTCCCCTTCAGGGCGAGGAGGCGGCTGAGGGTCGAATTACAGACGGCTGGAGTCGCGACTCGTACCCGGACAGCACGGGCAGCAAGAAGATGAAAACCGATGGTGCGTGAGCGCCTGCTGGGTACTCTGCTCGTTGGTCTTTAAAAAGTAATCCCGAGTTTGGGATGTAACTGGGTGTGACGTTCCTCTGACCAGCTGTATTGTTGAAGCAGTCGCCTCGTGTGTTTCCCCCGTTTCACAGACATAAGCGACCAGAATTCAGACGCTGTGGAGAGCAAGACCTCGGAAGGATGGCTGAAGACCATGTGAGTTCCTCTCTGCCGTCTCCTCTCGTGTGATTGGCTCGTCCTAACGGCCGCTGTGCCCTGCAGACCTTCGTCCACCTCAGCGGGACCGAGTCCGGTCCCCGACGAAGAGGACGGAGGTCCCGAGGGCGCCGACCCGGCCGAAGACGACGAGGGGGCGGTCGCCTGGCGACAAGCCACGAAGACAAAAGGTCAAAAGAAGAAGAAGAAGCCTAAAGGTGTGCGAGGAATTCGTTTGTCCTGTTTTTATTGGCACAAAAGATGATCGAATGTCGGTTTGTTTTTGGTTCTCGTCTTGTTGCCATTGAGACTGAACTGCTCGGTAATATTTGGTCGCTGGACGGTTGTATTTATTACTCGTTTCTGCTTCTGCACAGACGCCGAGTCGCCGCCGTCGCTGTTCGACGTCCCAGAGGTCTGGTAGCGAGCGGTGAGGAGTGGAGAGGCCCCGTCCCACGCTGAAGCTCCTGCTCGGAGTCTTTTCGGAAGCACTTGGGACGCTCCCCTACCGGGAGTGGTGCACGCCTACATCCATCCGTTTGCTCGTCGGCTGTGGAGGCCGCGTCCGGAGCCGCCGGCCGAGCGACTGGACTGTCGGAAGAACACGAGCCATAACCAGCCGCCACATGTTGATCTCTGGCCCGGAGGAGCCGGCGCCTCCTCCGGGCGAACGCACACATCACTGAATCTTAAGCAGTCCATTTATTACGTGTTCAGACTGGAGTCCGTTCCATCGACGGGGAGCTTCGGTCTTGTACTTTGAGTGTGGCTCGTATGCGTGAGAAGATGACTTTGTTATCCCTGTGAAGCGGGAATTGAGCTGAAACCCGCTGACGGGTCCCGTAGTTTCCGTGTTTAGTCTTTTAATAGTCAAATTATGTTCCATTAGTTTATTTTAAGTTTTAACGTGTAAGCTCAACGAGACGATTCAATGTTTATTGGTGGCATTGAGATTATAAGATGTGATTGTTTGTTGTTGTTTGTGTTTGCTTTGTAGCCCTGTCAATAGTTTGATCACGTGCAGACGATGTAACCGTTAAGATGACGTCTACGTTTTTGTATAAGAAGTTTAAAACTCCGTAAATATTTCCTTTTGAAAAGGGGGGAAAAAATTAAAGACTGTTTCTTAGTATCTGTTCTTGTCTTTCCTTTGTTAAAACATCACTGAATTTATTTCGCGACAAAGTGAAGCGTTGGCCGCTCTCGAGGAGGAGCTGGAAGTCTTCCTGATCCGGGAGCGCCGGGTCAGAGCAGCATGGCGGTGCTCATCGTTCCCAGACCGCTGTTTTCATCAACCTTGTTTGACCTCCATCAGACACAGACCAGGAATGTGATGAGCGCTGGAAAAGAAGAGTTGGAAGGAATGTGAACCTTCTAACGCAGCGGGTGGGGTGGGGGGCGCAGATGTTCTCAGACACGGAGGCCTCACCTGGTGCATCCAACCAGAACCACGACCGACAGGGTGCCGTCTGGGAGACACCGGAACAGCTTCTGCAAGCGGCGGTCCAGCTTCCTGATCCGATCCGTCTCCTGGTCCCAAAAGGTCTTTATTACACTCAATCATAGTTAATCGTGATTAAAGTATAAAAGTTCGCCTAATGCTAATGGTTCGCATGCTACAGGTAAGGGGCAGTGATTGGCTGAGTCGCTGTGGCCTCATCTCACCTGCGGCCCCTCCTCGTTTTCTGACGCTCCCTTGTCGGGCTCAGAGTTGGCGTTCGGCATCGTCATGGCGACCCATGATGGTAAGTGGGGCGGCGTCAGGGCCGGACAGACGAGGTAGTTCTGCTTCCAGAGGTTCTCCGAGGAGCTCAGGGCCGCTTGTTTGTCCTCTAAACTCTCAAACCCTGTTCAGAGAAACCCGGAGAGTCCGATCATCCGACGCAGCCGGGATAACGAACAACGGGGAGGCTTTGAACTCACCGATGTGAGCATGTGTCGGACGCCTTCCAGGTTTGGCAGGAAGTACAACCCTCTCCACCGAGCCGAAGTGACTGAAGACCTCTCTGACCTCCTCCTCGTCCATTTGGGCCGTCGCGCTCGCCGGTCGCCGCCGCGCGCCGTTGGCTGCGCCGGGAGCGTGTCCGGTGAACATCGGAGAAGCCAGCCCCGCCGCCACACTGGAGTTCAACTTAACGGCGTAGATGTCTTTGGTGTTTAGGCTGTCGGCCATCAGGGCATCGAGCGCCACATCCAGGTCCAGCGTGGACCCGCAGACGGGCCGCCGCACCTGGAAGACATTTGGAAATCCAGCGGTGCAGAAATGCTCCGACAGAAAGCCGACGGCTGAACAGCGTTACCTTGATGGGCTGCTGTCGGACGCTCAGTCCGTCTAAGGTTCCGAGAGCCAGCACGGCGCCCTCCAGCAGCTTGAAGGTTACTTCTGCATGAACCTGGAGAACACGCACGCCACTGATCACAAGCTGCCGGCGCTAAAACGTCTCGATCACGCGCCGCGGGTGAGAAGTACCCTGACGGTTGCGGTCAGCATTTTGACTTTCTGAACCGGGCCGCAGCAACGAAACACCCGCCTCACATCCCTCTCGGAGAAGCCTGCAGGAAACGGCCCGGCGAACACCACGCACATGTCCCGCAGGCTTGCACGCACCTGCGGCGGTAACACACACACACACACACACGCACACACACACACACACACGCACGCTCGCGTTTAGAAACGCGCATTCGAATAGAACTTGGACTTTGAAATAGAACTTTGTGCTCGGAAGAAGCGGCTCACCCTCGGGCAACGCCTTTTCAGATGCTCTGAGAACGACGAGAGCTGCAGCACGGAGAGGAACGCCCGCTTGGTCTGTCTCCTAAAAGACGCCGACACCTGGGGGGAGGAGGAAGGAAGCCGCGATGACGGTCATCGCAAAACGCACCTCCGGAGTCGCAGCTGCGACTCCTCGTCTCACCTCTTTGTCGGAGTTGTGCCACAGCTGACTGGACAGATCCAGCGCGACGTCGGCACGCTTCCCGATGAAGGCGACGGACCGGCCGCGTGTTTGGAGGACGTCTGCGAACCTTAGAAGTAGCGATCAAACGTTCTCAAACCATAGAACAAAGAATACAAAAGGTTGCGTCACGTTTTGTACCTGCGACTCGGGGCGGGGGCAGGCGGGCCATCGGAGGACTCCTCCGTTACTGCGTATCCCCACAGCTCCTCCAGGTGGCGCTCAACAACCTGACGTGAGCAGATTGATGGCAGGTTTTCAGGCTGGCGCATCGAAACCCGGTTTGTCCCAGCAAGCGGGGCGTTACCTGGCGAGGTCCTGCTTGAATAAAGTACTGAGCCAGCTGCAGCGCTGCCAGCGCGTCCTCAGTGGGGTCGTGACCCTCCGTCTCCTCCGTTTGGATTTGCTTCCTGGAATTTAGGTGGCGAGTTCAATGATTTATATTACCTGAGCTGCGGCGGGTGAGGGACACGTTTGAGACGACTTACTTCAGCACGGTCTCCGCCAGAACCTTGAGTTTAAACTTTTGCCCGAAATCTTTCCTGTACAGCAGCGAGGTGTCGATTACGTGCGCGTGGATCACCTGCAGCGGAGACGCAACAATAGGAACTCTTCCACGCGCAGGAATGGCGTCAGCCGGAACTCACCTTCAGAGCCTTGAGGTCATTGTCCAGAGAGTGTCCCACTAGAACGGCGTCGCCTGGCAACACAGTCCCGAGCTTCGCCTGAACGTCCCGCAGGGTGGCTGTGATTGGTCGCAGCATCGCCGCGGTTATACCAGAGAACCTACCGCCAGACGACAAGGTGAACTTCCAACGCAGCGGAGTGGCGTTCGCAGCTGGCTCTGCGTACCTGGCGTACCTGGTGAGGTAGTCGAGGATTCGGTTGGGAGGCTTCACCAGCTGGTCCAGCACGCAGTTCGCACCGCTGTCCACCAGAGAAACGCGAGCCAACTCGTATCCCGCTTCTGTCAGGCACTGAAACGCAACGCGAGCTCAGAACCCTTCCGACGACTCGAGGCGTAAAAAAGAAGAAGATTCGCAGAAGATGTCCAACAATTTGAGATAAAAGGTGTGTCAGAGTGACGCCGCTCGCTCTGCCGGCTATTGATTACCCTTCAGGGGTAACCACCAGTCGTGTATCTGATCCGTTTCAATGGACAGTTTAGAGCGCAGCTACCATTTCGCAGTCGAGTCCATACAGAGGGCTTCCGTCAGTCACGCAGTCGACACTGCCCGTGGAAATAAACTCCTCAAAGCCCGGCATCCCTGTCAAACGGAACAGAACCAGGCATGAGAAGGTAGAAAGAGACACTCCCACCCACATCTAGATCGTAATTAGCCTTCACTGTGGCTGTCACCAGACCTTTGACAGGATAATGTTTCTTTATCATCTCCTCCTGGGTGAGAACGTACGCGGTAAGTCCTCTCCTCTGTGTCCCAAACTTGGTGATTACTGGGTGACTCAGCAGGGCTGCAGAAGAACACAAACATCAGTACACAAGCCGGGAGAGAGCGCAGTGAAACGCTGCCGGCTGGATCGGCCCCACCTTTCTGCAACGGGCTGCTTTCCCTCCGCCTTTGGAGCAGAGGATCTGACTCAGGCACTTTGCTGCCGAAGATTCCGGATGCCAGGTCCGTCGATGACGGTGTGAAGGTGACCCTCTGATAAAATACTGACCAGTTATCTCAACGCAGACCCTGTGAATAGATGAACTATCCTATATGTGACCTGTGGGTTACTCACAGAGCTGTAGGTGGTCCTGAGGTGCTGCAGGGTGGGGTGGTGGTCGTAAAAGTGGCTCTGGGTCAGGCCCTCCACAATCACCACATTCATGGCTTTAATCCTCTTCTGGTGGAGGAGTCGACACCAACTGCAAGAGAGGCAGGGGGGGGCACAGGGGCGGGGGATCAGAGCGTGATCTGAGGCGAGCCGATCAGGTGTTACGGACGCAGCCGTTACCTGGGCTGTTTAACTCCACCTGCTTTGCCCAGGGCGGCGTAATGCAGCAGCTCCATCAGCTCGTCCTGCGTAACGGGCTGCTGGAGGCGATGATGCTGTAGCGTGATCCTCGGGGAGCGGGAGGAGCGTCCGGACGCCGGCGTCTCTTCACCTTCCTCTGATGCTTTAAATCTCTTGGGCTCCCCGCCGACTGTGTGGGAGACATCCGCTCGTTTCCTTCTGTTGCACGTTGCTGCTGCTGAAGGATCCATTTTCGCTCATCCAGTCGAGACTGGTTGTTTTATGCTCTGTGAAGACACAAAAAACGATTTAGGACATTTGAGAGAACTAAAATTACTTGGTTCCGTAAATGATCAGCTTCAAGGCTCAAGTAGATAACAGTAAGTTCATAAAATAGAATGACTGTCACACCGCTAGCTAACACTTTATGAGAATATTTCTGTCTCACGGCGTTAACTGTATGATTCAAGAACATTTACGAGTCTGGTAGAGATATGGGAATATTAAAAAGAGAATAAAGATTTAAATACCAGGCGTTTACTACCTCAGGCGTTCAAACTCAATGATTCCCATCACCGCTGGAAGCTAAAAACACATGGTTCATAGAAAAACACAGCGTGTTACGCTACGTCGTGACGTCACTTCCGTTTTTAATTTAAAAAGGAAATGCGCTTGTAATTTCTTTACATCCTTTCATGTAGCAAACGTTTCGCAAATTTGATAGTTGTTTACGCTCATGAAATTAGACGCTAAAATGTTAAACTCGAAGTATGTAGTGTCCGGAAAGCCGGAAATGCTGGTTCTCGTTTTGCGATCGATTATATCCGTAGTTGATTTCATTGACTTGCAGCCAGAGTAAATCAACCACAGACTAATGGATGAAATTCAAAACTGCGGCGTGATTTTTGCTGCGTTTTAGTGGAAACTTAACTATTGATCGATCACAGATAGATTCATATGTCTTCTAAAGTGAATTACCCGAATTGAAGTGAGGAACGTTATGGCTACCCGGAAGCTGGCTAAGTAAGTAATACGATTAACAAGTAACCTTTAGCGTTAGCAAATAACTATCCTAAAAACAAGTTGGGAAGATAAAGAAAGGAAAGGCATCGTAATCTGTTTTTGGTTCCACAGGGAACTGGGATATTTGAGGCAACGGAGTCAATCCTCAAAAAATCAATCTCTGATATCAAGTAAGTATTAAAGCGGATGAACAGGATGTTTCCACATTACTATCTTATTTCAGGCTGGCTGAAACTGTTACACTTGTCACTGTATAATTCTGTCTGGTTTCTCCTAGATCAAATATTTTCATACCTTATTGTGATTGATTTTGAGTCCACTTGCTGGAGAGAGAAGAAAAACTACAGCCAGGAAATTAGTAAGTAGTCCTTTACTCCTTTATATGTTCAATATGCACATATCCACTCTTTGTTTAACCCTTATTACAGCTATTCCTCCTTCCTTTCTTGCTTCTGTACAGTCGAGTTTCCTGCCGTTCTCTTGAACACCTCCACAGGGGAGGTCGAGTCTGAGTTTCACACATATGTTCAACCCCAAGAACACCCCAATCTGTCCGAATTCTGCACAGAGCTGACCGGGATTACACAGGTCATATGAATAAATACACTACTGTGAACACGTCAAAGCACTTCCTGGTGCCACAAGCTCTATATAGACTCGCATGCTTGAATTACTCCCACAGATGCAGGTTGAGGCAGGGATCCCCCTTCAAATTTGCCTTTCTAGGTTCAACCGCTGGCTGCAAAACCTGCAGCTCAACAAGGGCCTGGTCTTCCCCACTCGACAACAGAAATCCTCTGAACCTTCAGTTTCTCAAAAACTGTGTACCTTCCTTACATGGTCAGGTAAAAATGTGTTCCAGTGTTGGTCTACGATGCTTGATTTTGCAGTGACGGGTAGACATTGAGATAAAACTCCTCCTCCGCCTGTGTTGTCAGACTGGGATCTTGGTGTTTGCTTGCAGTACGAGTGTAAACGGAAGCAACTCCTTAAGCCTGATGTGCTGAACAGCTGGATAGACCTCAGGAGCACCTACAGGGTGAGTGGAAGCTCACTCGTTATGCCTCTGATATAGCCGAGGCTTTGTTTCCTTTCGTGTAAAGTCAATAAAAGATTCACATTTTCCCCTTTTGAGTTGTCCTTTTATGTCTGACCAAGATATTCAATAATTGAAACCAGGAAAAGCAGCAGATGACACAACAGCGTTATTACCAAACAATAACAGGTTAAACTTGATGTAAATGTTTAATCACATGCTAAATCTTTTTTTTAGCTGTTTTATGACAGGAAACCCAAAGGCCTAAACGGGGCATTACAAGATCTTGGAATCCAGTTTGCCGGGAGAGAACATTCCGGTATTTAAAAGAGAAAAACCTTTCAAAATAAAATCTCAACAATAGAATAAAGACTTCCTCAAATCTGGCGGGTTTTGAGTTTTTTCTTTTTTCCCCTCAGGCTTAGACGATTCTCGAAACACAGCTCAGCTGGCAGCGAGGATGATGAGGGATGGGTGTATGATGAAGACCACGCGGAGCCTCGTGAGGGTGAGTGGCCGGCCAAAGATGCAGCCCGACTACTAACCCGCCCGGATCGTTTTGTCTCTTCAAGCAGGACCTGAATGTAGCTCGTTTTGTTCATTAACGTCGTCTATGTAGGGTTTTTAAACATTTTGTGAGGCTTTTATGAAATAAACAGAAATATAAATGGTCTGTTATGTGACTATAAACACTGGTCAAAATATGAAATAAATCTTTCTGGACCCCGAACAGACCTGTTGTCCAATCAGCCTAACCGCTTAAAGGCGCAATGCAATTTCAAGTCCAATCAGAGCCATGTGTTGGGGCGACAGTGGCTGGGCACTAGAAAATCTCTACCCTACGATTAAACCTGTTGCCCTTTTTTTCTAGACGCCATTAATGGTCAAACCCATGAATGGAAACTCAACTGAACTCAACAGGAAAGAAAAATCCAGCACAGACAAAGAGGAAAAGCATCTTAAGACAAACAAACCCCCCTCATCCAAGATTTCTCCCGGATCGTGTCTGATAAAATCAAAAGTAATGATGAATAAATTAGACACAAAGAACTCCGGGGCAGTTCAAAGGCCGCTTCAAATCTGTCAGAGCCTGATCTCGCCTCAGACGCTGCTGAATGGTGCGACCGCAGCGCTCTGGAGGCCGGCGGCAGCTTCCGCTACGCTTGGAGGAAAAGCTCCTTCTCCACACGGCAACGGCAACAGCCTTGTTCTGTGTTCTACCACCGTGGGCTGCGTTTCAGAGCAGCCCGATCGGCCCCTGCCCTCGGAACCAGGAGAATCAGGGAGACCTGCGCAGGAGGAGGAGCGCACAGAAGGTTTCTTAATGGAAACAGAAGGCAGGTGTGACTCTTATGACGACGTGGTCCTCGAGGGCGATGATGATGATGATGATGATGATGATGTCATTGACTATGACCATGTTTGGAAGGATCCTGTTGGTGCAGATCCATCAGGCAATCGGGTCATACTGAGGGGGTGTGTGATAGGAAACACGGACGACCTCAATCAGGCATCAGTGAAATCTCTATCTACAAATAATATGAGATCTCAAATGGACGTGTTTAATTATTTAACTAAAGTCAGGCAACCTTCAACAATCTCTGATTCCTTTGATGTCCCTAAAAGTGTTCCTCTGGACTCAAACCAGCACAAATCAGGACGTAAGAGCAACACCCTGCTTCCATTGGGGCACAAACCCTTCATGCCAGAGAAGACCTCCACCCCCAACGCCTTCTGTTCCAGGCCCATCATGCAAAACACAACCTGCAAGGAAACTCCAAGGCTTCCCTGGTCCATCTTCACTGACCCACCAAAGTCCTCCAGGACCTCCTCGTCATTCTCCTCCAGAAAAGCTCTCTCCTCTCTGTCCACCAACACGTTCTGCTTGCGCACCACTTGTTCCTCCAATCGCGCGTCAGAGAAAGGAGGACAGAGGATCACTCCTCCGCTTTGCGCGTGTGGGAGGCGCGCAAAACGGCAAGTCGTGTCCAATGGTGGGCCCAACAATGGCCGAGGGTTCTACTGCTGTCCGGTCCGCCGGTCGGCCGGCGGGGGCAGGGTCCAGAAGGGATGTGAGTTCTTTAAGTGGGAGTCGGCTCTGATGAGGAGGTCGGTGCCGTGTCCTGATCGGAGCTGTCGTCCAATCCAGAAGTCAGCTGCAAGAAAAAGCTGTTAAACCCTAAGGTCCAAAAGAACCCTCAAGAACACTTATTACAAATACGCATTAACTCATCTTGATCATGAACTGCATTCGTTTTAATGTAAATATATGGGTTTAATGTAAATATATGGGTTTTGAAAAGGTGTTCAAATTTAATGTCTTAATAAGGTTTTTTTTTTGTCGTGACTGTTTCCTGGATGGATCTTTTAAATAAACTGTTTCCTCAGTAAAATAATATTCAAGTACATTATATTCCAAAAATATACACTTGAATATAATACAGTGCAATATCAAACAAGTTTTAAAGGTTAAAATCCTTATTTTAGGATAATTCTGATGCTAAAAACACGAAGGAGCGCCGCGAAACAAACCGGTCACACTTTTTGTCCCTTCTCTCACGCCGTACGGCAACAACAACAACACTTTTTGTCCCTTCTCTCACGCCGTACAGGACCAACACACTTTTTGTCCCTTCTCTCACGCCGTACGGCAACAACAACACTTTTTGTCCCTTCTCTCATGCCGTACGGTAACAACAACAACACTTTGTGTCCCTTCTCTCACGCCGTACAGGACCAACGCACTTTTTGTCCCTTCTCTCACGCCGTACGGAACCAACGCACTTTTTGTCCCTTCTCTCACGCCGTACGGAACCAACTACGTCACGCACTATCTGAACCTCACGGTTCGGAAAGCGTGCGGACTGTTTGAACGTCAATTGTTTTGTTTTTGTTTGTTTGTTGCCGTCGCTTCGTCTTGATCTAAACTTTTTATAATAAAAAGCTCATGTTTTGCGCAAACGCGCGCGAGCTACCGGATCAAGACGACGTCAGCGCGCAGCTCTTTGCTAACATGTCGGCCGCTGCTAACGACCCGAGGAAGCGGAGCATGAAGCGGTACGGGGGCCACGCCAACAAGCGGTGGAGGGGCCCCCGGGAGCTGGACGTGGGCATGCAGGGGATCCTCATCACCTGCAACATGAACCAGAGGAGGTGCACGGCGGAGGCCTTCAATCTGCTCAACGAGTACGCGGACGAGCTCTACGGGCCCGAGAAGGTGAGTCCGGGGGGGGTCGGGGTCCCACGTTGACCCCCCCCCCCCGGCCCATCCTACACAGTTAAACCTTGTCTAGAGGGTCGTTTGGATCTGTGGGAGTCTGTAATGTTTCCCACCATCTCTGTTTAATCACAGCTGCAAGGCAACAGGAGCGGAGGCGAAGAAGAGGAGCCGGGTGAGGAGGAAGACGTCGATGTCGCGCTGAAGAAGGAAGTGGCCCAGCTCCAAGCGGCCGGACCGAAGCACGAGAGGCGCTTCCAGTCTCTGGAGAGCGGCGCCAACAACGTCATCTTCATCAGAACTCAGAATCTGGGTAAGGGCGGAGTAACTGGTGAGTTTCGTTTGTTGATCGAGCCCCAGAAATGGAACCCTGTGTTGTTCTGCTGCTAGAACCCGACAAGCTGGTCCATCGCATCCTGTCGGATCTCCACTCCACGAAGAAGAAGAAGTCCCGCGTGATCCTCAGGATGCTGCCGGTGAGACGCTGAAATCGGCGCCAGCTAAAGGCCACGCCTCTGGTCGAGGTGGTTTTAACGCAGTCGAGTGGAACGTGCTGTCCTCTTGTTGTCGTTCCAGGTGACCGGGACATGCAGGGCCTTCCAGGAGGACATGCTGAAGTTCCTGAAAGTCTTCCTCCAGCCTTGGTTCACAATTCCACACTGTGCGTCCTACCAGATCGCTTTCAAGGCCCGCAACAGCAGCCACAACAAGAGAGAGGAAATCATTAAATCAATCGCAGGTAGAGATGATATGAAATGAATGTTGCCTTTCTCAAACAATCTGTGGGTAAAGCTGACTTGACTCTGGATTTGGAACTTCTCAGGTGTTGTTGGGAAGCTGAACCGTAAAAACAAGGTGGATTTGACCAACCCAGAACTGACCATCATCGTGGAGGTCATCAAGGCCGTGTGCTGCATCAGCGTGGTGAAGGACTACACGCTGTACAGGAAGTACAACCTGCAGGAAGTGGTGAAGGAGGACACGCCCAGGCCCGAGGGCGACGCGGAAAAAACACGTTCAAATACAGTCGAGCAGGAGGAGATGGAGACAAACAAAGGGGAGGAGGCAAACAAAGAGATGGAGACAAACAAAGGAGAGGAGACAAACAAAGGGGAGGAGACAAACAAAAGGGAGGAGGCAAAGAAAGAGATGGAGACAAACAAAGAGATGGAGACAAACAAAGGAGAGGAGACAAACAAAGGGGAGGAGACAAACAAAAGGGAGGAGGCAAAGAAAGAGATGGAGACAAACAAAGGGGAGGAGACAAACAAAGGGGAGGAGGCAAAGAAAGAGATGGAGAAGGAAAACAAAGAGATGGAGGAGGAGACAAAGAAAGGGGAGGATGAGACAAACAAAGAGACGGAGGAGGAGACAAACAAAGGAAAGGGGGGTGAGACAAACAAAGATAATAAAGAGGCAGACAAAGGGGAAGCGGAGGAGAAAGGAGAGAGAGACTGTGCCCAAAATGTCCCGGAGGACGAGGAGGTCGATGAGGGTGGAGGTGATGGGGACTAAGTTCTAATATAATGTCAGTGAGTTCGATTTGAACTGTCTGTAAAACATTTCTTTACGTTCTGAGTCCTATTTTCCACTGCTGGTAACGAATAATGAGGCTAGAGGTTAAACCTTCATGTCTTCGTTTATGTCGCATTCACATCTTTTACTAGATGAGCTTCAACTTCAGACGTGTTTTTAAGCTAGCAGTGAATTATTTCTTTTTTTCGATGTTCTGATCTGAGCCTTTAGTGCTGAATTGGTTTTTTAATTTCAGTGTAAAATTATGTTTGACGTGTTCCCTGCAACGGGATGGGATGACTTGTTCATCTGAAGCGGTTTCCTAAAGCGATCACTGAATTAAAGCTCCCTGTGTGTTTATCTCTCATTCAGTGCACGGATAAGTGATTGATTTAACGTACAAGACAGAAAGCCCACACAAACACAATGTAGGTGGAACAATGATCATCTTCACGCAGCTTCCTATTAACCTATACTGCTTCGATGCGCCACTAGATGGCGGCAATTCCTCATTTAGGCTGCAGATTTTAAATGAGCTCTGATTATTTCAGACTTGTTGCTGCGCCCAGAGAAGCATCGATAATCATGAAAGCTGCGTTCTGTATTTTTTTATATATATTATAATATTCTGAGCCCATATTTCTGCAGAGCCTCTCTGTGTCCAACGAGCCTTCCTCCAAAATGTCACAGGCGTGCAGTGTTGTGGTTTGTCTTTTGGGAATGCATCGTAACCTAAATTACGCCCCGTGTATCTAAAGCAGAAGTGGTGCCGTATGCTCGCCACAATAATTTAGAGAGGAAACGAAAATAATTTCCATCCACTGCGTCTGTTGTGTGAACAGAATTGTCATTAAACTTGAGCTGAACCCTTGTTGTGACCCCACCCGTTGTGTTCTCTGCTGCATTGCGTCTGACCCTCAGGACTCCAATCAGTGGGAACTGCTGACAGGCTTAAAGCTCCGACCGGAGGGGAGAGCTGAGGATGTTTCCCACCTGTCAGTGAGTTGTTCATATAATCCCAATTAGACTGTGACCTCATAATGGCACCACAGAGGTGGCGTCTTAATGATGTCTCTGCCGGCAGTAAAATCCTGAACTGAGAATATCTGCAGGGAAACAGTTTCCTACCGAACTCTAGCACAAATTGAAGTCATTGGGGCTTATTTAGATGAAATGCATTCTGTCAAAGCTGACTGTTTCAAATGTTTAAATTCAAGGAAGAATACTTGCAATACTAATTACAAATACTAATTATTCTGTGTCGTCAGATGTTTTACTTGGCCCTAATTAAACCTCAGTGGCTTGTCTTCCAAGCAGAAGCCCACAGACACGTCCACGTTGCCTGCCTCCCAGGACTGTGCGCGCTTATTCAGGTTGAAATGTCACAGTCCTGTGAAACAATCGCATCCACAGGCGCGCACGCGCGATCCCCGCGGGGTCAGGATTAGCATCCGCTGGTGTGGCTCCATATCTGACCTTTATGAGTGGATAAGTAGTTCTCTCCAGGGTCTCATTTGTCTCACTTTAGCCCTCCCCCCCTCGAGTCCAGACTCGGAGCGCTGCTTCAGAGTCTGACGCGCAGGTTGAAAACAATTAAGGCCTCTGTGTCTGTTGACGACGCACGCGCTAATCGTGCATCTATTTATTTGTCTGCTCACGCCTATTGTTCCAGTGATGGAGTATGGGTTGGAGGGCATCTATTCTCCTCTGTGCGTGCGCGCAGTAATGAGAAACGCTTATCAAGCCCGTCCAGCCCGGTGCCGTCGCCCCCCAACAAACCCGCAGGTGGGCCAGAACTGCTCGCCTTGGGGTTTACGCTGGGAAATAATGTTTCCTTTATTACCTGGGGATGAATTTAAATCACTTTTAGGAATCACTCCACAAAGAGAGAAAGGGAAAAGCAATTTCCCTCCACATTTATTCTCATTCTCGTCTAATTCGAGCCAGGAGTGCTTTCCGTGTCACTGGGGGTGGCTTTTACGCCAGAGAGGCGCGTTTTAGCGTAATACTAACAAGAACCTCGACAATGAGTTGGACAGGAGAAAGGGAGGATGAAGAGGAGAAAGGGAGCAGACCGGAGATGAGGTGGAACTGCTGCATCAGCTGTGGGACTCCACAAAGCTTTGATGGCTTTGAAATCCCACTAAAAATCAAAGAAATGCTGTCAGAAACAGAACCTCCTCGTTGGAGGTAACGAATCCGTTGACCTGCTCCGATGTGGAATCGACTCGGCTATGAGGCGACGCTTGTTACAAATCTCTGTCGCTAATTTTAAATGCACAGGAGGCCCAAACGCAAGAGGAACACCATCATTTGAAAAATATTGAGATATTCAGGAAGACATTTTGAACCTCCATCGACTGCAATGTGAACGATAATTTCAAAGTCATCCAGAATCCAGGATCTTTTCTGGATCATCAGCAAAATGTAATCCTCTGTTCCTGGTAACGTTCCCAACATTTCCTGAAAGTTTCACCAAGATCTGTCCAGAACTACTTGAGCTATGTTGCTAAAAGCCAGCCAGCCAGACAAATCAATTTAACATCTTTTTTTTTCTTCTTAATTTAAACATTTGTGCAGTTTCTGCCTTCGCGGGTCAAAAACAGGAATGCTACTTGCTAATGGCGTGGATGATGCTTCTCATTCTGTTGCTAATTGTGCGGTTTTTTTTAAGGGGACGATCTCACTGGATTGGACAACAGCTGCCGCAGACGATTGAGCGTGAGACAGCGAGACAGCGGGACAGCGGGACATGCACGCGTGATGTGCAGGCCGATGACAGACGGACAGAAGGGCTCCTCAACGCGACATACAACTCTAACAGGATTGGAAATGGTACCCACCAGCTGTAAGAGGTAAGGGAGAAAGAGCAGGGGATGAGAGTCAAGGAAGGAGGGGCGAGGAGGAGGAGGAGGAGTGTTGCTTCATCATGCCTGGGACGGAATTAGCTGTCATTTAGCCGCCAAGTTGGGGTTTTGCCGCGACAGCTTGGAGGAGATGGATAAGGGGGGATAAATAAAAAGAAATGGCGGAGAAAGGGAACAAACGCATCATCAAACGATGCAGGCCCAGCAGGGGGCCTCGGGATACACCCGTCTGAGAGTTGGGTGTGGACGGGGCAGCATCGGCCTGGTAACCCATCCGTCTGCAGGCTGGGGGGGGGGGGGGGTTACGCCACTCTTTATGCTCCATATTTACCCTCCTTTCAAATGCACAGACGGACAGATACGCGGTCCAGCCCGGGCGCCCCTTTGATGCTCGTCGACGCCGCTGCGTGATGATGTCACGCGGCAGAGAGCGAGGGGAGGGGAGGCATGATCAAAGGAAAAGAGGGGAGGGATGAAGACGCAGGAGAGGATATCCAAGACAACAACAGGACAAAGATGGCGACTGCGTCTGCTGTGGGACGTTCCACCGGCGTCCAGACCTCCGGATCATCCAGAGGAACCCTGGACATTCCGTCCCCTCATTCTAACGGGATGACCACCGGCATGGCGTGCCGGAACCACCAAGCCAACCTCGGCCACCATTACCGCCGGGCTAACACGGTAAGATCCCCGCCTACCTCAGCCTTTCCGCCGCTCACCGCTCGCCGCCCCGATGTCTGGCGAGCATCGCTCCATCCAGGGCATTCGTCTCGAGTCGCCGTCCGTTCTAATAACACATTTTCGAGCCGTTTTCTTTCTTTTTCTCGGCCCCTTTCCCTTTCATCGGGCTCTTTGCCGGCTAATATAGGCCTCTCTTTGCCATCAAAGGCAGCACATCAATTGCCTTGACTCCCGAGTGTATGTGTGAGGGTGAGCGAGAGAAAGGGAGCGGAGAAAAAAAGAAAAAGCAGCAAGTATCAGAGATCAAGGCACGCTTTCATGCCTGATTTTGGCCCTGGTAGGGTTGTGCTTTCCATCATCTCGCCATCGCCCCCCCCCGAGCCCACGCCGTCCTGGGCTTGGAGAAGCGCTCCGCACCCATCTGTGTTTTCCCTCACCTGCAGCGGCCGCAGGAAAATCTCATGGCTTTTTATCTCAAAGTGGAAGGAGAGACATTTCTTCCCGGGTTTCTTTGAGACGAGTCGGCAGCGACCGGGCCAGAGCTCTGCCCCGACGATGACAATACGTGAAACAATATTTGAATAAGCAGCAGGAGGGCAAGCCGGCTAATCCACTGTGGCTAATCCAGCATTGGTGCAGGCCATAGCTGGAGTATTCAAGCCCGTCACAATGCACATCAGCAGGACGCCATGGCAGATACACTGACACGCTTACTGCAGGCACGGCTGGGAAAGGCCAGCAGATGGATGGAAGGGTGGAGGTTCATTAACAAATACCTGCATGAATCGATTGGAACCCTTGATATCGATTCTTTCGTGTCTAACTTTATTATAGACCTGAAATATCGATATCTAACAGAACAAAAAGGGTCCACTGTAGGTTCTTCGTCTTCCACGGCCTTTGTAGCCGAACAAAATACTCGTCTTCCATTAATTTCCTTTAAAGAGCAGAGGTCTGTTTCTCTTTTAAGAGGTATATAATGAAGATTTCACTCGCTGTGAGTATCTAAATGGGTCTTTGTGCCAAGGAGGCCCCCGAGAGATAAGCCTGTTTCTGACAGGCCTCCACACAGACGCCCAAATCTGCTGTGGCAGCTGGAACAAAGGGACCCCTGAGCTGGACCTGCACACTGACAAACCCACGATCTCACCCGTCTGAAGGGGGCTGCTTCGATTTCAGAATTAATAATCCAGTGGTAACAACTCACTGTTCTGGTCGCAGACTCGACAATGCTCAGGAAGTCGCCCAGGGGGCGCCGCAGACGCTTCAATCAGCTCGCCAGCAATCAGCTATAGATGTCGTAATTATTCAGCGCAGGTTGTGTTTCATCATTTTCTCCTCCACCTACTCATTAAGCATTACATGTATAGATATAGATATCAAATATATAATAATAGAAAAGCAAAGCCTTCATTTAAATCCAACAGAATCCTTTCAAATAATTCAAATACTCCTCTAAAACCACAACGTGTCGGTTTTACGCATCTTAATTTAGGAGCATTAGAGTTGTTTGGGGGGGGGGCAGATTTTGTTAGCCGTTTGCCCCCCCCTCCGTTCCTGCCCTTATACTAAGCTAAGCTAACAGTGTTAGCTCTAACAGATAGGCAGATTGATAGATATAGAAAGAGTGATGAAGAACGTGTGACCAGGTGTATCAGCATCCCTCCTCATGAGATGACCTTTCTTCATCTAAGAGCTCAGAAACACACACACACACACACACACACGCACACACATGCACATATAGACACACATATATAGCTGAGATTCATTATAGATTCATAAGTGCCAACATGCCCCCAACCCCTCCTCACCAAGACATCATAAAGGTCAAGTTCATCTTCCTCAGTATTCTCTTTGTCTCCCTTCCCTCCCTCCTCATTGTCTCTTGGGCGCCGCGGCAACCATAACAACACCAGCCTGTTGCAGCACCAACCTGCGTGTGTGTGTGTGTGTGTGTGTGTGTGTGTTGACTGCTGAGGATATAAGGCAGAGCGATAGGAATACATTTGCATAATAAAGTGCGTTTAACTCGGCTGTGAGGTCTGCCAGTCAGACACACTGTAAAACATTTCATCTAGCATTTTCTCAAGCAAACAAGCCGCCCTATCTTCATCGCCGCCCTTCATCGCCACCCTATCTTCATCGCCGCCCTGTCTTCATCACCGCCCTTCATCTCTCGCAAAAGTCAGTGACAGCATGCATCCGTCCTTGACGAGGGCAAATGGGATATTAGCATTACCTTTTATTTAAAATCTGTTTATTTAACAATAGATACCAAATGTGGGACATAACCGGAATAAGTAGTCGTGCATTGTGTTGTTTTGTTGTTGTTGTTTCCATGGTAACATTGGCTTTTTAAGGCGTGTCTGAAGGCTGGTTATTTTATAATATTTAGAAAACTGCAGTGTTCTAATTTATAATCTAAATGGCATACTAACCATAATATGAACATTTATTTTTTACTTTTTTTATGAGCATATAATGCTAACTATATATTCTATTGTCTCAAGCTTTACATATGAATTAACCATGTTGGAGGTGAATAATTTTAATAAATGTTTTAAATGTTCTGTAATTGTTAAAAGATGTTTTGTTTGTTTCCCAGGTTCGGATCACCGTGGGGGGGACCATCCGTCCCAGACCAGCCGGAGATGAGGGACAGGTGTGTGTGGAGCTCACCTGGGCCCCGGGGCCTGCTGTCTCTTCATGGGACAGGTGTGTGTGTGTGGAGCTCACCTGGGCCCCGGGGCCTGCTGTCTCTTCATGGGACAGGTGTGTGTGTGTGGAGCTCACCTGGGCCCCGGGGCCTGCTGTCTCTTCATGGGACAGGTGGCGTGGACAGCCAACGGGAGCCCAGGTGAACTATTTTGACAACTGCATTTCATTGTTTGAGTTAGACGTATTCAGAATTCATATTTAAATATGACAATTAAGTCCAATACTGTACGAGTAAAATGAGTTTGTGTACATTCAGAGCCGTTTGGCTGCAACGTTCGTATCAATAGGTCTTTAATTTAACTATACAAACATGAATCTCAATATTCCCCCCCCCCCCCCTCTCTCTCTCTCTCCTTCCCTCTCTCTCCCCCTCCTTCCCTCTCTCTCCCCCCCCTCTCTCTCTCTCCTCCTTCTCTCTCTCTTTCTCAGGCAGCGGTGGCTGTTTGCTGCTCTTGACTGACTGACAGCCCAGCGGAGGCGCCTGACATGCGGGATGCTCAGGTGGGAAGCCTCGCCCTGTGTCCTTTAGCGGAGGTGGGCTCCGCTGACTGAACACCTGTGTGGAGGTAAGTTACGCCTTCCGGTGTCTGCCATTGTCTCTCACTGACATGCGTCTCAGATTTGTATCACGGCTGATTTACCCGGCGGAAAAGTACAGAAAACTGTACCTGCCGACGGCGGCTCTGTTTCTGTCCTCTGTCCGGCTGTTTTAATTTGTTTCAGTTTAAATGATTTCAGCATTTATATTAATTTCTACATAAATGTTTTGCACAAGCAAGACGCAAATATTACCGTAACCGAGGCTGACAGTCAGAGTCCATTTACGGCTGGCGACTGTATTGAAATGCGCCTTGTTGTCAGATTGTGTAATGACATGTTGCGGCCGCCAGAGGCGCTGTAAGACCTATCACTTTCTTCACGTAGAAATACCACAAATAGATCTTTAAACTCTATTAGTAACTAGTAACTCGAGTATTGGTACCTATATTTTTATTCAATTCAAAGATACAATTTTTTTTTAATTATTAGATGCTACAAGCAGAACGCTGAGCTCGGCTTACACTTTAAGTCCATCAAAACGGTAATTTATTCAATGTATTTGTTTATTTTTCCTTTCCTTGCTTCCATCAAAAGATGGAGACAGATGTTAATATGAATCTGAACGTGCTTCATCTCGTATGTCCAAAATCAGTATTTACTTAAATTGTTGAAGGATTATGCTGTGTGTCGTTTGGTGAAATCATTGTGTGTGGGATTTCTGGAGACTGTTTGGGTAATTGTGATGTTCAGATGACTCTTGTGTGCAACATATATCCCATTATACTTCAAAGGGATGGTTGCATGTTTTACTAAATTGAGATAATTGATGAGTTTGCACGAGTGTGTTCTGAAACTGCATTCAGACTGCATGAATAGTAATGTCAAGGGAATATTCTGAGATACTGCATGGTTTCCTTTCCTCTTTTTTTTATTTCTTTTTTAGCTTTATACTAAAATTACAAAAATGAAAATGTATGAAACATTTAAGTTTAAATATAATCACTCTAGAATCAGTTACCACGTTTTAAAAAATAACTGGAAAAAAAACCTTTTCCACGATTTTCTAACTTTTCTATTACTCTGAAATGCGACTTAATCGATAATCAGAGGTGGGAGTTCGCTTCTATTCGACGTCGTTCTATAAACGTGCTACACACACACACACACACACACACACGCACACTCACACGCACGCGCGCCACACGGGGTCGGCGTGCACGCACGTATTCTCTCGCGCTGGTGTTATTGCTCGCAAGCCAGCCACCATGGGGAGTTGAGGGGCAGCCGACGGGTCATTTTGGTGAATATTTAATACCGGAAGCTGATCCATATGCTGCGTCGTGGAACACACAGTCCGCGCCTCCATCCCCAATGCAGCGGATTACGGGGATCGGGCTTCCAGAGACGGTAGGAAAGACACTGGTGGGAAACACGGCACGTAAACGCACCTAGCTAAGCTAGCCAGCTAACAAGCTAACCGAAGCTAGCTAGCTAGCACCCCGAGCTAGCTGGCGCTCCGAGTCAGTAGAGTGGGAAAACGTGCCCTCGCTTCCCTGTTTCGTTTGATCTCATGCCGGCTGTTTTGTGCGCGTTGGCCGGCCACAAAGTTGTGTTTACTTTAGTGTGAGTTTGCTCGGAACTAGCCGCACAAAGCTTGTGTTTTAAGTGTTGTGCACGCAGGCCCCTTGTGCGGTTGTAGAGTTTGTTTCTCTACCCATCCCCCCACCGTCTCTCCAGGCCAAGATGAATGAGATTCTCACTTCAAAGCGTTGGCACTGGTGGTGGCATTGCAACAAGGCTAGCTAACGGCGTTAGCTTGTTAACATTAGTTGGCTATTTTGAAAGCGGATTCCTGCCGACATGAAGGTGTGGAGCTTTGGTTTTCCCACTATTAGCTTTCGAGCCAAGTCGGCTTGAGTCGTGTTGGTGAACATTAAGCTTTGACTTCTGAAACAAACAGCATCAAAGTGTTGTTGTTGTTGTTTGTGGTTACTGATAGCATCTAATGCTAACATGTAGTTTGTTAACGAGCTTAGATGGTCGGTTGGCTTGTCATAAAACGCGTAAGTGTTGTGAGAAGTTTCTGTGTTGTGTGTCTGCTCATCTCGTCGAGCTTTAACAGTGTTGTGTGCCGTACATTTATAAATAGAGAGAATAGACGAGTCTTAATAATATAGCATCTTTATCAGCTATGTAATGTCTTTTTCCTTGTGCTAACTCTTTGCTAGAGCTAACTGCTTATCTTGTTTCTATCGCAGGGTGAATTGTATGCCAGCAAAATCGTTGCTCGAAGGCCAGATTTGACCTCTGCCTTGTGCAACCAGAGACATGAGTGTTGTCAGAGAATTACATGGGATTGGGTACAGGGGGGGCGGCGGTGGTGGGGTTGTGGCCTCTCTGAACGGCCCTACCCACTTTACCGAGGATGCGCCACGACCCCCTGTTCCTGGTGAGGAGGGATCTGATGTGGACCCCCCAGTCCAGTCAGTCAGTACCCGTCCAAACACCCTCTCCCAAACACTTGGCTATCTCCCATCGTCCTCGTCATTCAAAATGGGGGATCCATCCAGCTACACGCCTTCCTCATCATCTGCGACCCCGCGTCGCCCCGATTTGGACCTGGGCTATGAACCCGAGGGCTCCGCTTCACCAACTCCACCTTACCTGAAGTGGGCCGAGTCTCTTCACTCGCTCCTCGACGACCAGGAAGGCATCCAGCTGTTCCGAAACTTCCTGCGTCAGGAAGGGTGCGCGGACCTTCTCGACTTCTGGTTTGCCTGCTCGGGTTTCAGGAAGACCAGCCAGGAGAAGAGGGCGAAGCTGGCCAAGGCCATCTACAGGAAGTACGTTGTAGATGGAAGTGGGATTGTGTCCAGGCAAATCAAAGCGGCCACCAAGAGCTTCATCAGAGATTGTGTTGGAAAGCCACATCCGGACCCTGCCATGTTTGAACAGGTAAAAACGCCGTGAGTGAATGACTCCAAGAAGTTTCCAATAAGATCAGTGGATGTCGGATTACACAGGTTGAAGATTAAAAACAAATTCTAAAAGGAGTATTTGGTCCCCAACAGATATGTTGATATTTGGAGGATATGTCATCTTGAAATAGAAATCTCCAGTGCAGGTTTGCAGAACATAGCAAGAAATAATTTATGTCCCCCCCCCCCCCCCCCACTGAAACGCATCGTCAAAAGTCGTGTTCATATACGTTCTAAATTTATCCAGTGCTAAAACGGTTTAGTTGAGCGCCAGCGTTTCCACAGTGTGCTGTAGGCTAACATGACCCCCGCGCCGGAAAATCACTTGTCTAAATATTGGGTCAGTTTGATGTTGGATGAATGAAATGGAAATCATTTGTGAGGGAAGAGCAGCACCCAGATGGGCTTCAGAGCGCACAAGCTAGAGTGTAGCTCTAATTCATCTTCATAGAGAGCATCAAAAAACGGGCTGGACCCTCCAGAGAAGCAAGTCATTTTATTTGAGCACCAACCCACTCACTGTGTTTGTTTGTTCCAGGCCCAGATAGAGATCCAGGGCACGATGGAGGAGAACACTTACCCTTTATTTCTTAAATCTGATCTGTACCTGGAGTACACTCGGACAGGAGGGGAGAGCCCCAAGCCCAACCCCAGCGATCAGAGCCCCTCGTCGGGTCCAGCCAAGCCTGTGCCCGGGTATTTACCCACACTAGATGAGGATGAGGAGTGGAGGTGAGACGTTTGTTTACTCAAGAGTGTTTGGATCTTCATATGCATCATCGTGTTTCGTAGCGTCGTTGTCCTTTCAAGGTCATCGTATCTGATAAAAAGCCAACTCTCACCTTATTTCAGTTGTGGAGGAGGAGGAGGAGGAGTGAGGGAGGTGGAGGAGGAGAAAGAGGAGGAGTGTGGAGACACGCCAGCTGGTCGGCTGACTCACTGCCTGCTGATGCAGACGGCGCCGCAGAGAGCCTCGGCCAACCGGAGGAGGCAGGACAGCAGGGAGTACAGGTGTGTGTGTGTGTGTGTGTGTGTCAGAGTTTCTATTTCTGTTACTATATCTTATGATCTCGTATCTGCCAGCTCACCGCATCATAACCCCCCCCCTCTCCCCAGGCCGTGGCGGGAGCCGGTAAACCCGTACTACGCCAACATGGGTTACGCTCGCGCTCCAGCAACCAGCGCCAACGACAGCGAGCAACAGAGCATGTCGAGCGACGCCGACACGCTGTCGCTGCCCGACAGCAGTGTGTGAGTGCACACAGGAGGGCCGCTAAATGGCCGCGCCGCTGATATCCGGGTTTCACTGACGCTTATCGTTGTCTTTGTGCTGCGCAGAGACGGCATTCCTCCGTACAGATATCGGAAGCAGCATCGCAAAGAGATGCACGAAAGTGCCAAAGCCAACGGACGTGTGCCCCTACCTCATATACCTGTGAGTTGCACGAGCACACCTCATTTAGCCTCGCGGCTGCGTTGGTAACGTTGGTAGCAGGCAACGACGGATGTCTGGTAGCTCGCCGGCTCGTAACGAGGCAAATATTGACAGTTTAATTACCTCCTTTACCGGAATGAACTCGAGGTATTACTGCTGCCTGCGTTTACTAAACGTATTTGCTGACGGGCGAGGCGTCGGACTTATCGCAGCGGGGATTTGTGGCCCATGATTGTTGTTCTCTCTGTATCTAGCGCACGCACTGCATGCCAAAGGACATCCACGTAGAGCCGGGGAGATTTGCAGCGCAGCTAATCAGCAAGCTGGAGACGGTTGTCAGAGAGAGGGAGGCTCAGGAAAGGCTCGAAGAGAGGCTCAAGCGAGTCCGACTGGTGAGTGTTTGGCGAGCCGCGACGCGCGTTAAGCTGCGGCGACCGAGTCCGTCTGCTTGTTCCCGGGCGTTCGCAGCAGGGGTTGTGAAATAATATCTGTCTCCGCCTCCAACAGGAAGAAGAAGGAGAAGATGCTGACGTCTCCGTGACAACCTCCATGTCTTCAAATGGCATAAGCCTCCCCCTCCCCTCGTCACTTCCGCCTCTCTACGGCGCCCGTTACTCGGAGACCACTGCTAACGCCGCTACGGTCGCCACTTACGGCGGTCTGGTGGCCATGGACGACTCCCACGACGATGATCCCGAATCTATTTTGGATGAGCACGTGCAACGTGTGATGAAGACCCCGGGCTGCCAGTCGCCGGGGGCAACTAACAGCACCTTAGGAGGTCGCCACACACCTCCCAAAGCGTCGCGTTCACCCGACGGAGGGACTGGGCCGCCTCATTACCCCCCGCACCGAACAGGAGGTCACGGCGTTCCTGCTGCAGGGGTCAAAGGTAAGAGGCTGTGTTGACATTTGCTTGGTTCACAGTTAAATTCAGGTGGCGAATGATGCTGAGTTGTGGAGTGTAGGATGCTGTTGTCACGCCAACGCTCTCTTCCTCAGGTGTGCATCACCACAAGCAGCCGTACCACCACAGAGGAAGAGAAGGGCAGGATGAAGGGGGCTCCAGGTCTCAGGCCAACGTCGCGTGGAACGGAGACTCCTCCAACCAGTACGCGGGGAGAAGTCGTAACTACGCCGACGGGGCCGGAGCCAGCACGCTGGAGGGAATGGGCTACAGGTGAGCTAGCTCAGCTGCTGAAGCCGCGGCGCCCTGTGCGTTTCATTGAGCTGATCAGTGTGCTGTCGGTTCACTCTGCAGCAGTAAAGGCAGCACGTTGTCACGGCGAGGCTGCAAGAAGGCGTCGGAGACGGCGGGCAAAGGTGACGAGAGTGGGCGGGGCACGGAGACCCAGGTACCGCTGGAGGATCTGGAGAGAAACCAGAAGATCCTGCAGTGGATGATGGAAGGAGACAGACAGAGGAAGAGCTCACACGGGTGAGTGGGAGTGGGAGGGGGAGGGGCTGTGGCTTTTTGCTGACGGAGCAAAAGAAGAGGCGGGGCCAACAGCAATGACACATTATCAATGAAGAACACGGTGAAAAAAAAATGGTACGTTTAGAAGTGTCTGGAAAGAATTCGCCTAAACATGAAAGGGCTAACAGATGTGCGCCGGCGCAAACCCGAGGGGAGAGCATTCCAGAGGTTTGGGCCAGCCACACTGAAGGCCCTCTCATCCATAGAGCACAGTCTGGGGGGGGGGGGGGGGGGTCAGTGGAACGTAGTCTGGGAGGGGGGGGGGGCTGCAGGGATATCCTGGAGGGATTCATCAAAAAGGATGGGTCCTTTTTAAAATAGAGGACTGCAGGTGAACCCTGGACATGCATCCAATCAAGGGGCGGGGGGTTCCGGGGGGGGCTGTCTGAAGTTTAGGCCTCGTAAGCATGGTCCACAGCGGTTAGTTCTGGATCCTCTCATCCACACGTCTTTGGCTTGGTTTGCTTCCCAGCGGCAGCACCAGCAGCTCCAGGCGGACGCCGACCAGCAGCGAGTCCCCGCGGCCGACCTCCGTGGAGCGGCCCGGCGCCGTGCACCCCTGGGTGTCCGCCCAGCTGCGCAACAATCCCTCATCGGTGTCCGCCGCCGCCGCGGGCTCGCCGTCCACCCAGGTCCAGCCCTCGCACCCTTTCATCCAGGACCCAGCTATGCCCCCCAACCCGGCTCCCAACCCCCTCACTCAGCTGGAGGAGGCTAGGAGGAGGCTGGAGGAGGAGAGGAGGAGAAGCGCGCTGCAGCAGGCCAAGCAGAGGTAGGAGTGACGCGGCTTCGCCTCCTCGTGCGTTCGCGTTTCCTCTTCCTGGAGACCCGACGTTGTGGATCTGTGCTTCTCTCAGGCACAAGTCGGGTAAGCGGCAGGTGTGTGAGAACATGACAGTGGCTTACTACTTCTGCGGCGAGCCCATCCCGTACCGAACATCCGTCAAAGGCCGGGTGGTGACTCTGGGCCAGTTCAAGGAGCTGCTTACCAAAAAGGGCCATTACAGGTAAGACGCTTTGAGATGTAGGAGGGTAAGAAGGAGCTTTTCCTTTTCGTCGCCGGCTGATGGACCGCTGCGTTTTTATTTCCCCGCAGGTTCTACTTTAAGAAAGTGAGCGACGAGTTTGACTGCGGCGTCGTGTTCGAGGAGGTGCGTGACGACGACGCCATCTTGCCCATCTTTGAGGAGAAGATCATCGGCAAGGTCGAGAAGGTCGACTGAAATTCGGGAACAGGAAGATGAAACGGAGGAGAGAAAAACGGATCATTTGTACAAAAAAAAAAAGGAGGTAGGAAGAGAAGATGGAGTGGGTGAAAGTCGAGAGATCGAAGGAGCGATGTTTGACAGAAGGGAGAAACTCAAATATTAAGGAGGTGGTTGGTTAAATGGAATATCTGAATCTCTGCCCGGATCGAACCCGCATGCAGCAACGAGGCCCGGCCGGATGAAAGGAAAGAGCATAAATTATTTCACTTGTCTTGTGTCCACTGTGGATATTCGAGGAGCGCTGTTAAAATCCCATGTCTGACCAGTCTTCCACTTCCACTGCGATGGATGGGAAAGGGTGAGGGGGGGGGGGGCGTCGTCTTCCACTTCTGCTCTGGAGTTGCCTGTCCTCCACAGACCATTACGATGCTGCTACATTACCATGGAAACTCTTCAATCGGTGCTCGGGACAGTGAAGAAAGCCGTCTTGTTCCATTCGTGAGTGTCGCTGCCTCTCGCTGTCTCCTCCTCGTCGGCGTGCGACCAGAGGAAAGGACGGAGGACTCGGGGGAGGGACTGGAAACTTTGGCCTGCTTCTCCTCTAGTTTGACTTGGTAGCCTCAAAGCAGAATATTCTCACCTTTGATTCCTCGATGTCACGCAGCGATCGCTCGCGCCGCCGCGTCGAGGCCGCAGTTCTCCACACAACTTGTTTACCAAAGCTAGATATTTTTGATAAGACAAGTACCCTCGCTACTTGTGTCATTTTATTTGAGTTGTCTACGTACAAGGCAGGTACTATTACTTATTAATGCAGCCTAATTTCGTTTATATCTCAACTTAATGTTGTATAATTGTGTATGCTGTGGAGCGAGCTCATTCGTCGCTTCGGGGCAGCCATGTTTGTTTCTTCCGGTCTGTAACGCACCTCAGCTCTGTAACGTTTACCTTGCCGTGTGCAGTTCTCTTCTCCTACGTGATAGATTTTTAATTTTAGGATTGCTGCCCCCCCCCCCCACGCACACGCACACACACACCCTCAGAAACCTTGAAACGCACCGTTGGGGTGCCAGCCCATGCGCATCATCTTTTCCCGCTAATCCCAAACCTGCTCTTAGCATAAAGGCTTTGTAATAATTAAACAAACTTGGGCTGAATCCACTGATTGTTTCTAGTATCAGTTATTGGCCATAATTTCTCAATTGTATTCTGGATTGATCGGCCGATCCATAAACCTCTCATATTAATTTGAAACGTCAGACCAGTTTGAAGAGATTTTATTGTCACGCCAGATAAAAAGCTTCAAAATGGCTTGATTTCCAAATCATGACGACTATTTGGGCATAAATCCTAAAAAAAACCAATCAAAGGAAGATCAAATCAAAATGTCTTTATTTTGTAACTTATATAATGTTTTGTCTTCAGACCCTTGTCTTTATGCTAACAGAAGCGCTCCTGCTGCAGCTTCATATTTAACTCGCAGACTAAGACATATTTTCAACAAACGAATCAATCGACTCGCATCGGAGCCGAACTGCGATGAGGGCCCCGAGGCTTCGACGAAGCGGCGTGCGGGTGAAGCACGGCTCACACACCGGCTGTGGGAGCCGAATGGAATCTGACTTTTTAGAATGCGTGCGTGTCCTGAAAGGAACCCCCCCCCAGCGAGCCCGTCACCAGGTCTCCTGTATTGATGTCAAACCATCAGCGTTAACGACGCTCCCGTTTATTGAATGTGTCCGTCGAACACGGATCCTACGTCTGGCAGGAATGGCGAATTCAATTCGTCATTGAATTTCTGCACAGCAAGGGAAACGTTGTCCTTCCTTCAACCCGCCATGCGTTCTGTATGAAATGGACATTTTAGATATGTATTTGTTTATAAAAAGAAGTAATTTTAATAATCGCCAAGCATGTTCTTTATAAGGAATGTTGTCCTCATGAGTTGAATTTTGTTTTGCTCCCCCGCCCGATATATCTAATCTGTTTTATTTGAATGATATTTTATTTTTTATGATTACAATTCAGCGGAACAAAACAAACAAACCGCATCTGTCGTGTCGTCAGTTTGTGTGAAACACAGTGCCTTCATCATTTTATCTTTTGATAAACCAACCCGTGCTTCTGTTGTCCGTTTTTACCTCCAATCGAACCCAGCCGTGCTCGATCACTTCTGCTGTAAATATGTACATTATCATTTCATACGTGTCTTCAGACCTGCAGCACATGTTTCCACGGTGTTTCTGTTTTTCAAAGGTAAACGCCGAGATGTCACTGCTGGTTCCACTTGTACATTTCTTTTAAAAAGGTACTTCATAATAAAGATGTTGAGTAAATACTTTGTCTCTTGTCCAGTTGCCTTCTTATTGTTTTGCAGCTTTCATTAAAATGCCTGAATACTGTCAACTACCTGAACATTCACTTGAACTTAATTGGGATTTGGATAATTCTAATTTATACATAAGTACTTGTTCAGTTTGGTTTAAGCCAAATATCTATGTAAACTTGTGTTTGTGTTCCAGTTTATATTCAGTAATTATGTGTAAAATACACTTTTTGTCTTTCCAACAAGATGCAAGTTAAAACGAATCCAGACTAAAGGAAAGTTTGAAGATACCAAAGTCAAGGGAAAGATTGAAATAAGTGGACGCGGGAATGCATATCAAAACTGATTTAAAGATGCATAAACAGACTACAATAGTACAGAAGATTGGAAGAGCACAGAGAAGACAGGAAGCGAGTCCTGGCTTTAATTCAGTAAAGCAAGAATCTGAATGAAATCGGAATAAAAATGATAGAATTCTGAAAATAAGAGCAAAATTCTGAGGAAGGGATTGTGGGAGGTTTTTTCACTGTACTCCTGAACGGTAGGGGGCAGCAACATTCTGAGGAATGGATTGTGGGATGTGTTTTTTCACTGTACTCCTGGACGGTAGGGGGCAGCACGCATCGGAAGTGTTAGTCGCAAAACGTCAACAGAGACCGAGGCTTTTTGTAGAAAAAGGTTTCCTCAACATTTTTGATCTATTTAAACAGTTGCTGGACTTAAAACATCCCAAAATAAAGGGAACAACCTGTCCTCGACGCTCGCATAATTTAATAACCCTGAGCGAAAGCGCATAGATATAGGTAGCTGTCGTTAAGCTAGCATGTTAGCTAGCTGACGGCGCAGCCTCCGATGGATCCCCTCAGTATCGTTGTGGATGAAGTGGCTTTGGAGGGGCTGGACGGAACAACCATTCCCTCCCTATGGATAAGACTGGAAGACAGAAAGCCGAAGTTTCCCCTCAAGCTCGACGGCTGCACGAAAGAGCTCATCTGGAAGTCGCTTATCAGCAACGCCGACCTGAAGTTCTACCAACTCCCACAGGAGAGGGGCGACATAGTTCTGTTCGACAGGCGAGTACGCGGTTCTGTTCGGTCCGGTATCATCAACAGGGGGAAACCTGGACCTGCTTTTTAGTTTGATGACGTGTTCCAAACTAAAAGAGAAGTCCAGAATGCCTTCCGTTGTTGCACGTTACGTGTCTATTTCCTGTCTGTGGTTGCAAAAAAATAGCTTCTAATGTCCGTAATTTAAAACTAGTTTGCTTATTGGATAATCATTTGTATGTTACTTGTTTCTTTGCATATTGAAGTTTTTAACGATGCCTTGGAGTTTGTGAGTTCATGCAAACATTGATTTTTCTTTTTTCTTTCAGGTATGAAGATGTTGACCTCGAGGCAGGCATCCTAAACACACAGAGTTCTCCTGACTCATGGAAAGACGTCTACCCGGTCCATATTATAGAGAATCACGATGGGATTCAGGGCTCGTGTGCAACCTTCAAACAGAGGAGAGACGTCACCAAGGATGTCCGCTCCAAGTCTCTCGCCCCGATAGTCAACCTGCAGGAGGCGTTGCAAAGGTTTGTGTGATTGGAATATGTTATCTGATTCTTCTGTTTTACTTACCAGGCATGGTTGCCATTTGCTTTAAACATATTGTGTATGTTCTAAGCCTTATTTCCAACTTTTTTCCAACAGATACGGTCGAAGGCTTGTCGTTGTGGCGTCTCAGAAGCTGCGGTTCAGGACGTTGATTGGCTGTGAGAGCGATCCTGACTTGATACTCAACGACGACTCCTACTGCGTGTTGGAGCGAGTGGGCCGAGGTCGATGGCAAGGAGAGCTACAGAAAGATTTGCACGGAGGCGCTTTCAAGTAGGCGACGTTCTGTTCCAAGCTGCAGGTTGAATGTCCGCCGCGTAACAGCCGGTGTCGGGTTTCAACAGGATCGATGCTCGGAAGTTGTTCTACATGAGGAAGTCTCTTATCAGGCACGGGCTGATCACCATGCAGTCTTACTGCACACGACTGAAGACGGGCCAGCAGCAGAGCTCCATTCTTCTTCTGCTCAAACGCTTCCACATAAACAGGTTTGTTTGACGGAAGATCAAGATTCTTAACATCCTTTTTCTGCCCCCCCCCCTCCTCCCTTTACCAGAAGTGTCTCCTCATCTTCTTCTGTTTCAGGAGATCCAAGTATGAAATACTGATGGAGTGTGTGTCCAACCTCCTGCAGCAGGCGCCCGGTCAGTTCGTCACTTTGGCGGCTCTCAGACAACACATTGTGAGTATCATCGGTTTGCTACCTCGTGTATTCTCATCTCTAAAGAGTGTGGAATAACTTATTTTCTGTTTTTTCTACTCAGAATGTGAGCGAGAAGACTTTAAGGCGTACTCTTGTATACATGCGATCTGCTAAATTGGTGGAGTACTTGCAGTACCCTCTGGCGGACTTGGATCCCAGCGCCGGGCCTTGCCTCAACAGAAAAGGTTCCATAGTGTTAGAAATGAGATATAATAAGGATGTGATGATGATGATGATGATGATGATGAAAGGTGTTTGTTCTCCAGGGAATAAAGTGCTTGTGCGCTGTTTGAAACTGTTAAAGCCTTATTCTAAGAAGAGCTTGACCGATGACGATGACGATGACGACGAAGAGGAAGATGACGACCCCGAAGCCAAGATGAGGGCCCCCCCCTCAGAGGGTCGACTCATGGAGCGTGATGTCCTGTCTCAGGCTTATAACCACAGTGGGTCTGAGCGCTTTCCTCGTGTCTGATTGACCCTCATTTTGACCTTTGTTTTTTTTATTTGTTGTCCCTTAAAAAAAAAAAAAAAAAGGCTGAAGTGATTAATGCGAGTTTCCAGTTGTCATAGCAACCTCACTACTGTGTTTTTGTCTTCCTACAGTTTTCTCTTGTGGCACGAAGGGTATCTCTCAGAGCGCCATCGGGATGAGGATGAATGTTGGGAAGCTGGAATCTCGTATGATCTGCCGGCAGCTGGAGCGGTTCGGTGCAGTTAAGGTAAGAAAACGTGTTCCCATTCAATACATTTATTTATTTAGATTAAAATGAATCTGCTCTCTGCAGAGAACAATCATTTTATTGCCTATGTTCTGGTTCTGGGTAAAAGGCTTCCATCTTTCTCCTTGCAGGGATTCATGGAGGACGAGGGTCGCCAGAGGACCACCAAATATATCAGCCATAAGTGCGTATCATGAAACCATGGCGATTTTCAGCTTCTCACTGTCGCATCACATCGAATGTCGTCGCTGTCGCTCTTCTGGACAGATTCGTGGGTGTCAGCGATCGGCTGCGGCGGTTCGCGAAGGAGCAGGAGAGGAACAAATTCCTGGCCTCCACGGCGAGCAATCCGTCTGACGCGCTAGCGCCATCTGCTGCAGAGTCAGCGGAACGAGACGCCGCGACTTCTGCAGGGGAGAAGAAGACTCCGAACGCAGACGGAGAAGAGAAGGAAGGGGAGGCTCAGCAGGCGTCTTCTGATGTAGAGGCGGACGCCGCGAAGAAATCAGGAGCCAAGAGGAAAACGGCGGCGAGGAAGAGACCCGCGAAAAGAAAGCGGATGAAGATCCCCGCGGCACAAACCTCTCCAGTCGAACGTAAGCTCTGTTTGCGGACGCTCTCCTCATCTTCGCCGGCGATCATTAAAGAACCGGATCCATAATGGTTCTGTGGTCTGGTTTCAGCTGAGACTTCACCCTGCAGCGAATCCACAGCGACTCCAGTTTCAGCC
The DNA here is from genome assembly GCF_040956055.1 of Brachionichthys hirsutus. NCBI lineage: Eukaryota > Metazoa > Chordata > Actinopteri > Lophiiformes > Brachionichthyidae > Brachionichthys > Brachionichthys hirsutus. The sequence goes on from NC_090913.1 coordinate 11,829,892, forward strand.
TCTCCTCCCGGAGCGGGTAATGTGTTCACGGCGTGCAGAGCGAACCACTTCCTGGTCACGCGGGGGCCGAGGACGTCAGATTCAAGCAGCAGAACTGACCCTTCTTCTGTTACAACCTCGAACCCTTTCGTTCAATCAACCAGTTTTATTTGAAGTCTGCTTCACGGCCATTAATTCCCATTGTTACTCCAGAATGTGTCCTTTTTATATTTATGTAAGATTGTCTTTTCTTTCAGAACAAGCCGTACTTGAGGAAGAGGAGAAGAAAGACTCCTCGAGTTCGGCCACTCCTTCGCTTCAGAATGAGGCGCCGACTCTGAGCAGAATAGTGGAAGTCAAAGATGTCCAGGTCGGTCGGTCGGTCGGTTGGACGTGTCGGATTTACTCTTGTGTTTGGGTTGTTTGTTAGTAACCGTTCACGCCGCCTCCACCAGGAAGCGGCGTGTAAAAATGGCAGAGAGAGGACGAGCGAGACGTACCGCCTGCTGAGGAGGAAGAACCTGATCGTCGACGCCGTCAACAGCACGAAAGTCATCGAGGGCCTTTTCCCGTCAGTGTTCTGGCCCAATTTCACTTCACGTCATCCCTCGGTGACGGCGAGGCCAAACCGCCAACGTGCCGTCTCTCTCCAGGCTGCAGAAGATGATCAACGACGAAGAGAAGCAGGGAGGCTTCGTCAGCAAGTGCTGCAAGAAGACCATCTTGCGTCTGGTCCAGAAGCTGTCGAGGGAAGGCCTCCTGAGGTTGTACAGCACCACCGTCATCCAGGACGGGATCCACAAGAAGGTCCGTGCCCGACGGCCTGCGACGCAATGACTCCTCCCCCCCCTCCCCGCCGAGACGCGTCTCATGTCCTCCCGTCCGTAGGTTGAGTTGATCGTTCATCCCTCCGTTCAGCCCAAAGACGACATCGTGCAGCGAGCCATCGAGCAGATCCGCTCAAAGATCGCCAACTCGTACACCGCTGCATGGTGGGTAAAACGAAAGGAATAGCGCCGTCTCAGCTGGGATGTTTATCCTCCGCTTCTGTCTCCCAGCCAGCAGCAGGCTGAAGAGAAAGCCAGAGAAGAAGGCTTGAAGAGCCTGGCCGGCGTGGAGCGGCGAGCCCTGAAGGAGGACTTCAAGCCAGAACCAGGTTCGGTTCCGAACAGACGGAGGGCGGCTAGCTCTCGTTAGCGCTGGGCCTGTTTAGCTGCTCGTTTTGTAGCTTCAGAACAAATCGATGCTCGTCGTTTCCTCGGCGACTCCTCCCTCACTCCCTGTCGTTTCCTCGGTGACTCCTCCTCCCTCCTCGTCGTAGTTCGGGGATTGGGGAAGACGCTCGGCTTCCAGCCCAAGATGCCCCGCCTGCGTGTTACCCACACCTACCTCTGGTACCTGATATACGGCCACTCGCACCAGCACAACTCTGCCGACTCCGCCTCCACCAGTCAAACGCCAGACGGCCCGCCCGGCCGCCATCCCGCCAACCGGCAAAGCGCCGATTCTACTCCGTGTAACTTGGACATGGCGTCATCGGGTGATGAAGAGGGGAACCAGAAGGAGGGGTCAGAGCCGGGTCTACGCGGGGCTAACATGAAAGGTGAGATCGTGTTTTTAGATTTAGCCGTCGTTGAAAGGTGCCGCAAATGAAGCGCCGCCTTCCGAGTCGACCTTCAGACGACCTCTGATCTCCAGTGTACGTCGACGAAGTGTCGTGGAAGCGGTTCATCCCTCCCGTCCGGACGCACGAGGAGTTCGGCAGCGGCTGGGCGATGGTCGGCGACCTGCTCCTCTGCCTTCCTCTCTCCGTCTTCATCCAGATCACGCAGATCAATTACAAGGTGAGCACGCCGTTTCATCTCTGCGGCGGCGCTCGCGGGAACCGCAGCAAACTCTGTGGCCCAACTGGACAGGTGGAGCGGCTGGAGGAGTACCTCAACGACCCCGTCAAGCAGCACCTCCCCATCCGGGGGCTGCCCGCCGCCATGAGGAGGCAGCTGCTGTACAAGAGGTGACTTCCTGTCCCCCGCGGCGCTCCGTCTGTCCCGCCTTTGAGCTCAACGACTCTTCCGGTTTGTTTTTTTATTAGGAAGTACATCTTCTCGTTCCACGAGAACCTGCAGAAGCTGGTGTACATGGGTCTGCTGCGGTACGGGCCCGCGGAGCGCTTCAAGGAGAAAGACCAGGTGCGCAGACGCAAGCCGTGATTGGCTGATCCATCGATCAGCTGAGCTGGATCATTCGAGGCTCCACGTCTGCCCTCCTCCAGCTGCTGGTGTACCTGAAGCGCAGCGCCACCATCGTTGACACCACCAGCGCCGAGGCTCACTACTGGCTGGTCACGGAGTCGCCCGACAAGCCCTTCGACCGGCGCCGCTACACGTTCAGCTCCGCCGAGGACGTCGAGAACTACTGGTTCGACCTGATGTGCGTCTGCCTCAACACGCCGCTGGGTACGCCCTCGAGGACAGGATCGCTCACGCCGTCGGGTGGGGGGGGGTTCTGATTTCATGTCTTCGTTCGCGTCTCTTTCTAGGGATCATCCGCAATAAGAGAAACGCCACGGAGGACGACGCCAATCCGTCCTTCGTCCGCGAACGCAACGTCTTCATCGGCCTGGCGTTCATGTTGAAGTAAGTCTCTGTTCTGCGTTCGAAATGTCCAAACTTGAGATTAAACTCACAGAACAACGTCCCCGCCCACACGCAGGGGCAGCCGGGAAGTGTGTGACGACGGCGCCATCCCAGGGGACGGCAAAGGAGCGGCAGGTCTGGACTCCGAGTTCTTTGCTCACCTCAAACGGAACTGGTTTTGGACCAGTCACCTCCTGTCCTGCAAAACGGTGCGAGCGCAGGACGCGAGCAGGACGGCTACATCGGTCTGAACGTTGGCGTTGTCCACAGGTGAAAAGGAACCATCGTGTTCTTGCTCTTTCAGCCCCAAAGCGATTTAACGGCGAAGGAGAACAGAGTCCGACTGAAGAGCTTGCTGAGCAGAAGCGCTCTCAGGATCGCTCTCAAAGCCGGTGAGTCTGTTTACGGGACATTCGTTTTACCGCGTCATCGTCAAACGCCAGCCCTGCAGCAGGCGCGGTTTGAGCTGCTCGTAACATCCGGGTCAGAATCGGAACAGATTTATTCTCTTTGCTGCTCGTCGGACTTTTCCTTCCGCTCTCCCCTCTGAACCGGGAACCCTTCCCGTGTTCTGCGTCGGTTCCACAGGAGGAACGGCTGCCCCTCGTTACGTCACCACCAAGCAGATGCTGGCTCTAGAAAAGATTGAGGTGGGAGCGTTAGCTGTGCTGTCGTTATTCCTTTAGACTTTCTTCGAGTGCAGCTTTGCCTTCCTTCACACAGACGAGCATAGAGCCCGCCTCCAGGAACCAGCAGGTGGTTGGAGGAAAGGGCCAGAGGAGGAAGAGGAGCAAGAAGGAGGTCGTCAAGCCCTGTCGCAGGAAGAAGAAAGGTGCCGCCAGCCCACCTGGTCCCGGACGTGCCGGCCGCTAGCGTTAGCGTTAGCTCCCGCGTTCACGTTTTGTCCGTTTGTGTTTAAAGAGCCGAAGAAACGGACGCCCGCCCACGACGAAGCGGACCACAAAGCGCTGAAGATGATGACCCGGCAGAGGGTGTACTGGTCCATGCAGGAGGACGCGCTGATGATGCTGTGCAGCGCCGCCTCCCACCTGCTCAACAGCAAGGTGTGCACAGCCGCCCTCGCACGCCGCGACCCTTAAGGCTCCCCTTTTAGGCCGTCGTTGTGTCGCAGGTGAAGAGGCCGTTCGTCCCTTACTGTCTGGTGAGAGACCTGCTCCATTCAGAGTCTGAGAAGTCCATGGACAAGACGTCGGTCGCCGTCGGGCGCCGCACGCGGTACATCCTCAAGAACCCCCAGACGCTCCTGAACTGCAGGTGAGTCTGCAGGGAGGCGGCGGGCGCGGCCTCAAAGAGGCGCCGGCGGTTCCCTTCACCGGGTCTGTGCTTCGCAGGATCTGTCTGGCCGAGGTTTACCAGGACGAAGCTCTGATGGCGGCGCTGGAGGAGGAGAAGCCCGCCCGTCCCGACGACCCAAAGGTGGCGTCCCGTTTGTGTCCCGCCTGGCTGGGAGGCGCCGGTTGAATGTCCCCTCCGTGTTGTTTCAGGATTGTGGTCGGGGGTTTTCCACCTACGTGAGGCTGCTCAGACAGAAGTTCGGCTCCGCCCTCACCCCGTGCGACGCCACCTTACCCGGCACCAAACGTCAGCTGTTCGCACGGTGAGAGAGGCTTCGATCGGCCGCCTCTGGGGCGCGCTGTGCGACGCGTGATTTGTAACGTAGGTGTGCCTCGCAGGTTTAAGGTGTCGGCCATTCAGTGCGGGAGGCGGCTGTCGTGCAGAGACGCCCTCAGCAGGTGGGGAGCCCGCTAGAATCGGTCCTTCCTCATCCCCCGCTGTTTGTTACGGGAGCCGGTAAATGTGCGTGTGTGGGTGTGTGCGTGTGTGCGTGTGTGTGCGTGCGCGTGTGTGCGTGTCCATCACAGCACCGACGACATCCACAGCATCGTGCTGCACAACCTGATCCAGAGCACGCTGGCCCTGAACAACAGCCAGTTGAAGTCCTCCACGTCCTTTCAGACGTTCCAGCTGTACAGCAAGTACGACCAGGAGCTGCTGTGCAAAGTGTTCCTGCAGTGCAGGAAGCGAGGTCTGGTCAACCGCCGTCGGGTCAATCAGCCGTCCGGCCCCAAGAAGAACCGGGCGCTGCCCATCCTGCCCATGTCCTACCAGCTGTCCCAGACCTACTACAGGTGCACACGCCTCCGGGACGCACCTGATGGTTCTTCTTGTCATCCTTCCTCGGTTTGTAACCGAGTCTTTTCCCCCCCGACAGATGTTTTTCGTCCCGTTTTCCTCACTCGCTTTGCACCGATGCCTTCCGCTTCATGAGGAACCTGATGAACACCGGGACGGGGGGCGACAGACCCGTCACGGAGTTCTGCCTGGAAACGGAGGTCAGGTCGGAGACCGGGGAGGGCGCGGCGGAAAGGGGGGCGGGGTCAGGACGGACAAGGAGAGGCAGCGGAGCCGGGGACGACGACGGCGGACGGGGGAATGAACCGGATGTCACGCAGACGAAGGCGAACGATGGCGCCGGAGAGGAAGAGGACGGTCCGGCCGGCTCGGAGCAGACAGACATGCTGCCCTTCACGCTGGACGCCCCGGGCGGAGCCTGCGCCGTGTCCCTCAGCCTGATGTCTCTGGGACTGCTGAGCGTGCACATTTCCATCCCGAAGCAGATCGTGGTGGTGGACAGCAGCCTGGTGGACAACGACGCGGTGAAGAGGTCAGGCGGACGGTCGGCTGTGAATATCGGCCCCGAGCGTTCGCCGGCATCGCCTCCCCGTCTCAACTCTGGTTTGCAGAATGGCGGTGCTGGAAGACGAAGACAAAGACGAGGACGACGGCGAGGAGGGGGAGGGGGAGGCGAGGAAGAAGCTGGAAGTGAAGGCGCATCAAGCGTCGCACACCAACTACCTGATGATGCGGGGGTACTGCTCTCCTGGGATAGGTCGCCGCATTTTCACACTTCCTGTCGTCTTCTGATTATTGAACGTGCAGAATGTTTCTGATTGGAGGACGAGAATAACGTTGATATAAAACAAGTAGTCACATTATTAGGATTGTAAGAAGATGAATGAACGGCAGATAAATGATGTTTAGCTCCCTAAACGTGGGAATTAAAAACGCGCTTTAGGCAGATGAATGTTGTTGTTTTTATATACGAATATTGAGATTGATCGATCTGTAATGAAAAGAAACGTTTAGTTGCAGCCCGGTTTTAGTTTAGTAAACTTCCTGTCCTGTCTCCAGTCAAACGCCGGGACCTGAACACGGGCGACAGCATCGTGGTGGAGTCGTGTCTCATGAGGCTGAAACTGCGAAGCACGCCGGCGGAGCGGGGGCGTCTGAGCGGGGAGGGTAAGCGTCCGCACGCGGGAGACACGGACGGACACGGACGGACACGGAAGATTCATTCACCCGTTTCATTTCTAGACTTTCCGACATTGGACTTGACCAAATGTGGCCCCTCCCTGCTGCCCTCCAGCCTGACCGCCTCCACCCGCTCCTCCTCTTCCTCCTCCTCCTCCTCCCCGCCCAGCGGCTTCACTCCTCAGGACACGGAGGCCTGCGCTGAGATCGTGCGGAGCGTCGATGCCGCTGGTGAGAGAGGCCTGGACATGCGCGACCTGTACGAGACGCACCGTGACCTGCAGGAGCCGCGGGCCGGGCGCAGCAGGAGCCTGCAGCAGTACATGCAGGTAGCGTGCAGAACGTTACACCCAAGCTAGCGGCTAGCAGGAATGCAAGCTAAATCTGCCCCCCCCCACTTTTGGCTGAAGGACTTAGAGGAGGACGGTCGGGTGCTGCGAGTCGGGGGTTTGGGCCTCCGCTGGGTTCTGATGCGGCACGCCGACCCGTGGCTCCTCACTGTGAGGTCCAAACCGCTGTCCCAGTCGCGCCTCAAACCCGACGGCTTTCAGAACTGGCACGGCGCCCCCGCCACACGCAAGCGAGTCGCGGAGGAGGAGGAGGAGGAGGAGGAGGAGGAGGAGCCGCCCGCGAAAAAATCCGCCGGTCAGGGGGGGTCCCCGGGTGACACGCCGGAGGAGACGCAGAAAGAGGAGGGAGGGGGAGACCGATTGGTGAATGTGGAAGGGGAGGAAAAGGGACGCTCCCCACCATCGCCATCTGCTGACGACGATGGGTAAGTACATCCTCGCCGGGCATCTCGCAGACCCCCGCCCCCCCAGCCTCATCTTCCTGCGTCTCCTTTACCCACTCAGGGAAAGCGTGAGCTTCATCAGCCGCCCGTGGCGGATGGTGGACGGCGGTTTGAACCGGCCGGTGGCGAAGGGCATGCTGGAGGCGGTCCTCTACCACGTCATGTCCCGCCCCGGCCTCACGCTGCAGAGCCTCACAGAGCACTACGAGGGCGTGCTGCAGCCGACGGCGCTGCTGGAGCTGGTCCAGGTCAGCAGCGTTTCATTGAGCTCCTTTAGAGACGCCCGGTGAATCCAAAACACACAAGGATGACCCCCCCCCCCCGCTGTGCCCCGCCCCCCCGCAGGCTCTGGAAGACATCGGCTGCTTGATGAAGAGGTCCCTGGTCAGGGCGCCGAAGCCGTCCCTGTTCTCCCGCCGCCGGCCTCACGGGGAGACCGACGTGGAGCTGCAGGAACCGGACTCGGTCTTCTTCGAGCCCACCCTCAGCTGCGTCCTGCGGCTCAGCCGGGTGCTGCCCAACGAGCGCCACTGGAACAACTGCCTCCCGTAACAACTGCCCCCCCCCCCACGCCTTCATGCCCCTTTTTGTCTACGTTCTCTTCTTTCTGTGCTAACTAACTTTAAACTGTGAATAAAAATACGCAACGTCCCCGTCTCGTCTTCGTTTCGTGGGTTTGACCGCTGCTCTACTCGCGATCGCGTTGAGATCGTAATCGAGCAGAACAGTTTCCTGGACGACGCCCCCCGGCCCCCGGCCCCGGCAGACAGGAAACGGGACGGCGCTCTGACTTTCGGTTGTTTTATAGCCCGCAGGATCGGAGCACATCCCGGAGACGGGACGGGATCCTGCGAGGAATCGTCACGGGAACGTTTCTCTGGAAACTTCAGCTCATCTTTACTTCCACGTTTCATTTCCCGCTGAAGAGGTGGAAACTTTTATCTCGGAAGTTTCACATCCCTTTTTTTTGGTCATCTGTCCCTGATTTTTATCTGAACTCGCCTTCTGTTTCTGCCGGAGGTGAAGAGTGGCCTCATCACCGAGCAGGAATAAACATCACCGAGCAGGAATAAATAGTTTTCCTGGTATTCCTGGAATGAGGGGAGGGAGCAGAGACAGCCTGACCCCGGGATGCGAGACTTTTCCTGCTTGAAGAGGGGAAAGGAAGTCTACTAGAGTTCATCCAGTTATACCTAAAAGGCGTGTGTGTGTGCGCGCGCGCGCGCGGACAATCGACACGGTCACGTGGTGTGACGCGCGTGGGGATCCCGTCCGTTTCCTCAGTGGGAGGAGGGTGTGAACTCTCACCTGCTGCTCAGAAAGCCGGACTTCCCCGGATCTCTCTTCGCCACTTTCATTTACAAGTTTCAGCGCGTGGAAAGAGACTCAGACTCCCGCAGCGCGAACGCAGCGCGCACGCAGCGTCCAGTGGAAACCCAGAAGCGCGTGGACGCTCCGCCGCCGGGCTACAGGCTTCCCGTTACCGTCACCGGGCCGGGATTACCGGACCGGACGCGATGCTTTATCCCCTCGTCCTCCTGCTCGTGCCGTGGATCCACCTCCACGCGCCGCGGCTCGCCGGCGCGGTCTGCGGTAACGTCAACATTCACCTGTAATCATTAACGAGACGCTTTCCGGCCGCTCCTGGGACTCTGTCTCACAGCGCCCGTCTGTCTGTCTGTCTGTCCGTCTGTGTTGCAGACGAGGACTGTCCGGACAAGCCCACGTTCACGCCGTCCACGCTGGCCGTGCGCCACGGGGATCCGGCCTCCGCCTCCTGCTCCGTGTGCCGGCGGGACTGCGTGGGCGGCCTCTATAACCTGGAGACGCCCCTGGGGGACAGCAGGACGACCGGGACGACCATCGCCTGGACGGTGGACAGGATGACCGAGTGGGACGCGTCCCCCATCTGCTTCTATAACCACGTGACGGACGGCCGCCAGTGCTGCAGCGTCCTGCCGGTCACCGTCTACCGTACGGGGATCACGATGATCGATTATTGATCGGCTGCTTGGTTTTTAATTTCATCTCTTTATTCCACAGAGCCTCCGGAAGCCGTGTCCATCAGCCTGTCCAATCACAGCGGGGCTCTGCTGGAGGGCCGCCGGTACACGCTGCGGTGCTCGGTGCGGGACGTGGCGCCGCTCGGGAACCTCGCGGTGACCTTCTACAGAGGTCACGTGTCGCTGGCGCGGCTGCGGCCCGCGGACGGCGCCGGTAAGAAGCCGGCGACGGCGAGCTTCGAGCTGCCCTTCACGCCCAGCGGGGAGCACGACGGGGACCGGTACCGATGCGAGGCCGCGCTCGACCTGGGAGCTGGACCGCAGCGCCCTCTAGTGGTGGTCTCTGAGAACATCACTGCCGCCGTGCACTGTGAGTCGGGAAGACGCGTTTAAAGTTGATCCCATCATTGTTATGAATAAACATCGATCAATAAGCGACCGAGATATTGAGGAACAACGTGATCCAGGATCTCCTCGGGATCATCCGAACCAAAATGTATTCCCGGTACCGTTCCCAACATTCCCCGAAGCTTTCATCGAGATCTTTTTGAGCTGACGGACAGACAGACGGACAGAAACGGAACCTCTCTCATGGAAGTCACCACGTTCCTCTCTTCCTCCCTCAACGCAGACGGACCTCGGCTGGAGGTGCCGGCGCTCCCGGATCCCGTTGTCATCCCGGAGGGGAACCGGCTCCAGCTGAACTGCTCGGCTGCGGGGAACCCCCGCCCCTCGTACTCCTGGACGGTCCCGTCACGCGGGCTGGACCCCTCCAACCAGAGCACTTTCATCCTGCCGTCCATCAAGCCTGCGAACGAAGGCCGCTACGTCTGCTCGGTCAGCAACGCCGTGGGGCGTGTCTCTGTGGCGTTCAGCGTGAAAGTCCAAGGTGCGTGTTAAACGTAGCGGCGTCACAACGTCCGGGCTGTTGTTGGTATAAAAAAGAAACCCTCCTCCCCCCCAGCTACTCCTGGCGACCACACCGGCTACATCGCCGCCGCCATAGTGATAGCCGCTGCCGTGCTCCTCACCGTGGGCGTGGTTCTGTAC
>NC_090913.1:11844685-11928395 GCF_040956055.1 Brachionichthys hirsutus
GCGGATGCTGAACCGGGAGCTGTCCCACCTGTCGGAGACGAGTCGCTCCGGTAACCAGGTGTCCGAATATATTTCCAGCACCTTCATGGGTGAGCGGGATCTGAGGTCGCGTTCGCGACCTTTGCCAAACTTGAGAAAGACAAAAAAATACAAACAAATCTTGTCCTCCTAATCCGTAGACAAGCAGAACGAGGAGGAACTCCCGTCCCCCACCCTGAAAGACAAATCCATGAGTCACATCAGCGGAGTCAGGAAACTGTCCCACAGCTCCAGCCTCTCCAGCAGCTCCATGCCTCGCTTCGGCGTCAACACCGACCACGAGGACGAGCTCGCCAAGGTCGGAGCGCTTCATTCGTTGATGAAAACATAAAGGAACATCTCAGACGCAGCCTCGTTTATAAGTAGCCGGGCAGCAGCGAGCTAAATGCTAACGTCAGCGGGGACACGGAGACGATCATCAGGACGCCGGGACGCGTCCGTGTCTCGGGACGGACCGGCCTCACCTGTGTGTGTCTGCTGCACAGGAGCTGGAGGACCTGAACAAGTGGAGCTTCAACATCTTCAGAGTAGCAGAATTCTCCAACAACAGGCCGCTCAGCTGCGTCCTGCACGCCGTCTTCCAGGTAGACGGACCCGGCGTCCACGCGTCGCCTCCTCTTACCCGTGAAGCTCTGACTCCTGCCCCCCCCCCCTCTCAGGAGCGCGAACTGTTGAAGACCTTCCGTATCCCAGTCGACACCTTCGTCACGTACGTGATGACCCTCGAGGACCATTACCATGGCAACGTAGCGTACCACAACAGCCTCCATGCTGCAGATGTGACCCAGTCCGTGCACGTTCTGCTCTCCAGTCCGGCTCTCGATGTTCGTTCATTTCACTTGATTATATTCACAATATCTTCTGCTGTGCTGACATTGCATCATAATCTAACAATCGTTTTGTCCCCGTCCTCCTCACGTCCCGTCTTTGTCCCCCCCCCCCAGGCCGTCTTCTCCGACCTGGAGGTCCTGGCTGCTCTGTTTGCTGCAGCGATCCACGATGTAGACCACCCTGGTGTTTCCAATCAGTTCCTCATCAGCACCAGTGAATGCACACGCACACACACACGCACACGCACGCACACACACACACACACACACACACACACACAGGCGGCGCCTGCTGACGCGATCTCTCCTCCGGTGCTCGTCTCAGACTCGGAGCTGGCCCTGATGTACAACGACGAGTCCGTCCTGGAGAACCATCACCTCGCCGTCGGCTTCAAGCTCCTGCACCAGGAAAACTGCGACATCTTCCAGAACCTCACCAAGCGACAGCGACAGAGCCTCCGCAAGCTCGTCATCGACACGGTGGGGACGCCGCCCATCGCCTCCACCGCCGCGCGTCAATCCGATAAATGCCTGAAATGCTTTTTTTTTTTTCTCTCCATCTTCTGCTTTGACTCTCTCATTTGATTTGTCTCATTTCAAGATCCGATCTGTTCAACAGAGACGTTCTGTCTGACAGACTGAAAATGATTTAGTCTACCAAGTCAAGTTTAATTTTGATCTGATGATTTAGAAGTTTGACATTTCAAAATAGAATTCACGCGGATTCAGCTTGATCGGAACTTTTGATCCCGACGAGCACGGAGGTCTGAATCCTCTCCTTCCCCCTCATTGGTCGGTTGTGTCCAGGTGTTGGCGACAGACATGTCCAAACACATGACCCTCCTGGCGGACCTGAAGACCATGGTGGAGACCAAGAAGGTGACCAGCTCCGGCGTGCTGCTCCTGGACAACTACACGGAGCGGATCCAGGTGGGCCGGTCGGACGGCGGCGAGCGGCGTGCGTGTGCATTGTTACACACACTGTGTGTGTGTGTGTGTGTGTGTTTAGGTGCTGAGGAACATGGTGCACTGTGCAGACCTGAGCAATCCCACGAAGACATTACCGTTGTACCAGCAGTGGACGGAGAGGATCATGGAGGAGTTCTCCCGACAGGGAGACAAAGAGCGAGAGAGAGGGATGGAGATCAGCGCCATGTGTGACAAACACACCGCCTCCGTGGAGAAGAGTCAGGTACCGCTCGCTCCGTCTCGCCGCTCCGCTTTAAACGCGTCATCGGGTCAGAAGCTCTTTGGCGAGGCTAGATCTCAACCTCTGACCCGTACAGCTCGGCCCAGAAAACGAAAGGCATCTGGGACGTTTCCTTTCTCTCCTAGGTGGGCTTCATCGACTACATTGTCCACCCGCTATGGGAGACGTGGGCTGACCTGGTTCACCCGGACGCTCAGGAGCTGCTGGACACGCTGGAGGAGAACCGGGAGTGGTATCTGAACACGATGCCCCAGTCCCCCTCGCCCCCCCCGGACAGACACCTGCAGCACGACCACTTCCAGTTCGAACTCACTCTGGAGGACCTGGAACACAACAACCAGAACCACGCCCACCTGAAGGCCATCCGCGGGGGCGGGGCCAAAGAGCGACCGCAGGATGGGCGGGCTGAGCCGGACAGCAGCGAGCAAGAAGACGAGGAGAATCACAACAGCGAGCACAACGGGCTCCAAGAGGAGGAGAATGGGGACATGCAGGGAAAGGAAGAGGAGGAGCAACAAGCAGGAGAAAGTGAGCAGATGGATGAAATAGAAGAGGAGGAAGAGGTCAAGGAGAACGGGGACGAGGAGGAACAAGTAGAAGATAGAGGGCAGACGGATGAGGAAGAGGAGGAGGTTAAGGACAATGAGGATGAGGAGGAACAAGCAGGAGAAAGTGAGCAGATGGATGAAATAGAAGAGGAGGAGGAGGTCAAGGAGAACGAGGACGAGGAGGAACAAGTAGAAGATAGAGGGCAGACAGATGAAATGGAAGAGGAGGAGATTAAGGACAATCAGGATGAGGAGGAACAAGCAGGAGAAAGTGAGCAGATGGATGAAATAGAAGAGGAGGAGGAGGTCAAGGAGAACGGGGACGAGGAGGAACAAGTAGAAGATAGAGGGCAGACGGATGAGGAAGAGGAGGAGGTTAAGGACAATGAGGATGAGGAGGAACAAGCAGGAGAAAGTGAGCAGATGGATGAAATAGAAGAGGAGGAGGAGGTCAAGGAGAACGGGGACAAGGAGGAACAAGTAGAAGATAGAGGGCAGACGGATGAAATGGAAGAGGAGGAGATTAAGGAGAGTGAGGAGGGAGATGGAGAAGGAGAGGGCCAAGTGGAAGAAAGGGGAGAGATAGATGAACTAGAAGAGGAGACGAAAGAGGAAGAACAGGGTGAACAAGATGAAGAGGAAGTTGCAGAAATTGAGGAAGAATGTGAGGAAACTTTGGAAAAGGATGAGGGGGAAGGAGAAGTGCAGGAGAATGTGGATAAAGAGGAGGGGGAGATGGAGGAGGAAGAGAAAGAAGAAGAAGACAGCTAGCTGGGAGGAAGTGAGTAAAGGCTGCAGAGAGGAAGAAGAACGCGAATGGGGCGAGGAAGGCTTTGACTGTGACGGAGGAGGATACAGAACATTGATCATGTGACCTCTGACCCAGCGAGGACCAACAGGGAACCGGCAGCGTTTTATTGACCTTTTGTAGCTCCTAAAAATCTCAAATACCTGAAAGGAGTACCTGCAAACAATAAGCGCTCCTCATCGTCACCGTCCGTCTCTCCTCTGATGAAGATGCCACGCGCCCAGCTGTCCGTCAGGAAAGAGAAGAAATGTCTGGAATGTGTCGTCTGATGTCTTATTTACTGCAGCTCTTCCCTCGTGTGCGGGACGCTGGATACACCTGTGGGGGGCGGGGGGCGTGGGCGGGGCGTGGGCGGGGCGTTCCACCTGCTCACGTAAAAACCTTCAAGCACCGATGCTGGATTTCTGAATCTTTGCTGTTTCGATGGGAACATTTGCGTCCTGCGCCAGAGACAGACCCGTCTCACGTGTCTCACCTGTCTCACGTGTCTCACGTGTCTCACGTGTCTCATGTGTCTCACCTGTCTCACCTGTCTCACCTGTTTGCAGTGCGTCGGTTCATGTTTGAAACCCGTTCAGTATTCGTCCTGTCAGACCGTTCCATCGCTCCAAGGCTGAGTTTCATTCCCGGGTAATTCGTGCCAAGCTTTTCCCACAACCAGCAGCGATCAAGTCGCCGTCCCCCCGTCCCCCTGTCCCCCTGTCCCCTGTCCTGGTGTGGCGGCGGCTTGTCCAACAAGCAATGAACTGTGGGACCAAGTTAACGGCTGTGACGGTCTTCCGCAAAAACCCGCTTTGTTTTTGTAAAAATGTTGTTTGGCACTTTATCACTTCTGTTACATATAAATACATATAAAATACATAATAAACATGTATTTTAATCTGCTGATGTCATATAATAAAGATGATCAATGAAGTTCTAATCAATAGAAGCAATAACGCCGGCCATTTGAGTCGAATATAAAAATGATCATTTAATGCTTCTTAAAATTATAAGTGGGGGTTATTATTGTGAAAAGCAACTTCCTGTTTGGCATTTCCACTTTTTTTTATTGAACAAATGAAAATACAGATTTTCAGTGAGGATAACAAATATAGAAAAAAAAAATTTACTCCAGGAAGGAAGCTTGTCAAATGTTTACTGCCGTCATTTCCGGAAAGCGCAACGCCGACTCAGAAGGACGTGAACTGAGAAAGATCCGAGACTGATTTTGAAAGACTTTGATTCCTTAAATAAAAAGTCGATGTTCGGTGTGGCTAACTTTCTTTCATCTTAAGGGATTCTGGAAATTTTAAATGTAAAAAAAAAAAAATAAATCACATTTTTACATGTGATTTTTTTCCCCATTTCAAATGTAAAAATAAATAAATCACATTGTTTCATGTGATCTTTTTTTTTCATTTCAAATTTAAACTTAACCAGTTACATGTCAGCATTCATACAGGTGACAGTGAAGAGACTGTCCTGTAGAACTGCAGGTTAACAACACTATAATATCACAACACTTAATAAATCACTCAGGTACCATCAGGCATGTTTGGGACACCGACAGAGATTATTTCATCATACTTGCTATGATGTTACGAACTTAATTCTTTGAAGTCATTCAGTAAATACCAAACTGATCTTCATCCGTTGGGCATCGGCTGCAGGCTTCCAGTTTTCCGTCTCACCCAGTTCATTTGACTTTCCGTGCACCGCAATCCAGATTAGTCACCGAGGTCCAGTCCGGCAAGTCGTCCATCTCTCTGGTGTCGCTCAGTCGCCGGCCTCCGTGCGTCATCGCCAACCTGCAGCGCAGACGCAGCTTTCGCTGAGAGAAAAGCGACACAGGTGAGACGCCTCTGCTTCGCGTTACTACGAGCTCCAGCGTTACGTTACGTGACCTCCGGACTCACTCTCTGAGGGTTAGCCAGCAGGAGGACCTGGGAGATGGCAGGCGGAGGCAGGAGAGGGTTGTAAGGAGGGAGGTGCGTCCCTGAGGCAGGCTGAATTTTCACATGCATGGTCTGCAGGAGAGGAATCAAAGGTAGCATTCAGGAAATCAAACTGATTTAACATTTATCATGTTAATTTATTCTGTAGAAACAGCATTTATTTCTGATTACTCAGAAAGATAGAGATGAAAGTTTATCTTGACGTTGATATCATTTCACAAGAATCAAACTTCATGAGATTGTTGCTTTCAAGTGCACTGAAAAAAATGGGAAAAAGGAGCTTCCTCAGAAGAGCTTCGTGTTTGAGCGGCCTCCTACTTTATTACCTTTGGTACGGCCGCTTGAAACAGGAAGTCTCTCACGTGGAGGGCAGAGGCGTTCACAGTGGAGATGACGACCACGGCAACACCTGGATGACCCGGCGGGGGGTCTTTGGCAAAATGGAGGGAGACGTGGATCCCGCCCTGATCAAACAGAGTGATCGGCTGTAGATGGCCTACAAATAAAGGCAGAGACATTCAGACTGGATATCTAGATGGTCATAAAGCACCAGAAAGCCGCGTGGGAACTTCAGACAAGCTGCGGTTTAAGCCTTTGGTAACTTACTGGGTTTGATGGTTTCCATCGGAACAAAGATGGCATTCAGGGACTGTGGGAGACCAGCGGTCTGCTTCAGTTTCCCAGGAGACCGCATCACTTCACTGAGTTGTGGCTGTGCATCAGACGGCGACTCCGTCGATGTCGACTGGTGATTCGGAGACCTGATGGGAGGAACGAAGAACAAAATGCATGAAGCAACACGACCTGGACGAGAGATGGAAGAAACGGAGATTCCAGCCGTACAGCCACAGCTTTACGTTTCAACAGATTCTCATGTGAAGCCTCCTTCCCTTTCCCCGTCCTTACCAGCCGCTTGTCCCGCTGGACGTCGTCCCTCCGTCCCCACATCCGCGGCCCGTCAGCACAAAGCCTCTCGCTCCGCTCTGCTCGGCGTTCCTCATCCACGCCAGTCCATTGAGCTGAAAACAAAGGACCAGCTGTGATCAATACTCCTCAGGATTAAAGCCACTTGTCGCTTTCCATCCCAGTCTCACCTGCAGCAGCTCTTCAGAATATGACCTTGAAGTATTTGGAGTCTGTTCCGAGACCAGATTATCCACTTCTGTAATTACAGGACGTCACTCGGTTACGCTATGAGACACCTTGACAACCGTCCGAGGACGCAAACTGAATACAGGCTGAAACGCGGGCCCACCTGAATCATTAAAGTCCTGGTCACTGTGCGGTAGAGATGAAAACATGGGTGAAGATAAAGATGGCGAGGACGGGGGGAAGTCCAGTGCTGAGAAGTCGATGAGGTGGTAGCTTTTAATCTCCCTGGGCCTCTTCTGAACTGGAGGAACAAGAAGAATCTGAATACAAGCAGAACAGGAGGGACCCGAACACAAGGCCAGGGTGTTCTCCACAGTGTTAGGGTTCTGTGGGGGGGGGGGAAAGCCTACCATTATTTGTATCCTCTGTTTTTCCCTCACATTCGCCTACTTCTCTCCCTCCGTTACGCTCCCTCCTCCCCAATCGATCTCTGTAGGCATTTACAGCGAGCGTTAGCTCGTCGTTAGCCGCCAGGATGCGTGCCAGGCAGGCGTCGTCGTCCAGCGTGTCACCGGCGAGGCGGAACAGAGTAGGCCTCAGCCTATCACAGCGTTCGTACAGGGTCTGCAGCAGAATGGTTAAATGTTGAATCCGTGCAAACACAGTCTCCTTATCTTAATCCTAACAAAGAGGAAATATCGATTTTCAACGTGTTTGTTGCTTAAACGCGACACTTTTATCTCTGGTTTTGTGAACAAACTATAGTTTTTGCAAATGAAACATGTTAGTAAAAGTAAACTGCAATGTTCAAAGCCCAAGTGGTATAAAAATGATGAATGCAACCAAGTATAAAATCCATTTTCATTATTTGAATATGATGTAGCATGCTACTCTCCACAGTTTGCTGTTTTTTGTAACATTCATCCGAAGTGTTATTGCAGGTTTAAAAATCTCAACGTCTCACGTTGAACCGAAACGTAATGCTGTAGTAACATAGAACCGCCTGAGGATGGCAGTAGACACATTCCTCCATTCATCCCCCAATCGCTAGAAACATATCAGCATTAAGGTTGCATGAAGTTAAATATTTATGGAATAAAAACACAATAATTAGGACTAACATTAGGAGAATAAAGTCTGAATTACACAAGCAGACGGACACCAATCCCAGGTGTCCCTGCGCGTCGGAGGCCAGCCTGGGACGGACGAATACACGCACCTTTCCAGCGTCCCTCAAACCCAGCGAGCCTCCAGAGATGGCGTGCCGCCCCAGGAGATCTCTGAGCCGTTTGGTGCTGCTCGCCACCTCCTTCAGAGTCGATTCGCGCTTCGACACTTTATCTTCCTTCTCCTGCTCCTACAACGCACCCCCCCCCCCCCACGCACACGATTAAAGTGGGCACAGCTACAACAGCAGGCGGTGTGAAAGTGCCGAGCGCCACCGCAGCACCCCTCACCTCTCTGACGGCGCTCTTGATAAGTCGGTTGGCAGTTTCCACGTCTTCAGGATGGGTGCTTTTCAATAATTTAGCCAATTGCTGACGATACAGAATGTGATCAGGTTATATATAAACCGTTAGATGTCCCATTCAACGTGCACACACACACACACACACACACACCTCGGCCTTGTCCTCCTGGTCAAAAACAGAGTGTTTGGTTCTTCGAGGAGGAGGTGCCATTATCACTGAGGTCGGCAGACTTGGGTCTTTCTTCACAATACCTGAAATGAAAAGTAGAGAAATTGTTTTTTTCTTAAGGAAACTCCCTCTTTTCTAGAATTATACTCTTATTTCTATTTCAGGAACTTCTAATGATACATTAATAAAACACTTTCTTTGTTACAGTCTCCCCTCTAGGGATCAATAAAGCCCGTCTGCACCCTCCTCATAAATCCCGTGTTATTTAATGCGTCGATCCAGAGTCCTAGTTTGCATCGCGTGCACCAGAGGCCTTCAGGAACACGCCGCTGCATCGCTGCACCTTGTTTCTTCAGCATGCTGTACGCTTCCTGAATCTTAGCTTCTTCCTTATACCACCGGCTCCAGCCGTAGAGGAGCTCCGTCACCCTGTCCTTAACGCTCTGTGGGGTCCGCGGGCCGCTGTGCTGCTCGGAAAACATGCACCGGATCAGTCAGTGCCACTTTTACACAATGAAAAAAAACAACAACAATAATAATCACGCTGGGATTAATAGATTAAAAATAAATTCATTCACTCTCCGGGTGCTTTTAGACAGGATGTGGATCCATCGCTAACGTAGAAGTGCTCGCTACTTCGACTTGCGCCCAGCCTCACCTTTGGCGATAAGAGTTTGATGAGCTCATTGAGAAAACGAAACTTGGCGGCCTCGCCGTGGAACCTTTTCCCACAGTGGATCATACACGCCTCAAGAACCTGAGCGGCAAACAAAATAATAATAATCGATATCATTACAAAATGTCTTTTCTTCCAACAAAAGAAAAAAAAGTGTTCTCAAGCAAGAAGAGCGAGGAAAGCTGCAGCCGCACGCTTGTGGTTAGCCACGTTCACATGTCACAGAGTTCCGTTCTGAAACGCGCCGCTTCCCTTTGATGAATGGACGGCAGGCAGGACGGGACATGGCGCAACATGAAAACAAATGTTCACAGACACCAAACGATGAAACCGTTCTGGGATGGTGGAATATTTAACGGTCTGTAAGACAGAGATCCTAAAAGGAGGCGGGAGCCGGGTTCAGATGAGGAGGCGAGCGTTCCTTACGGTGAGAGCCTGGAGAGACGCTTTCTCCTGCGGGGACTGGACTTTCTGGGACAGGAGGTGAACGGCTACCTGTGGGCTGAAAGCAACAAACACGTTAAAACCAGTCCTTTACGTTCCTATTGCGTCGCCCTCAGATCTCGAATGCATAAAGGTCAAAGGGGAAAAGATGCAGCCGAGTTCCTCCTCGCTTTTACAAGACGCTGCAAACCGTGATCGCGATACGAGCGTGAAGCAACCGCTACTTAAACTCCACAACCGCTCAAAGTAGCGTCCGTAAAACGACGACCTGAGAATGACTCGGCGAGGTGCAGACCGTTTCAGCTTACCCGTCGGCCTCTCGGTTCACCAGCCGGCAGAAGCCTTCTATGCAGTCCCATCTGTCCTCCTGATTGTCTGGGTCCGTGGCCCGGTCTGCAACGAGTAGGGCAAAAGAACGGGTTCAAAAATCCAGAAAAATGACTTGAAATACATGGAAAAGGTTTCATTCAATTTAATAAAAAGCGATAATACCAGCGTCTTGGTGAAGGCCAGCAAAAACAGAACCTCCTCGGTGGAGGTAAATATATTTTCTAATTCCCAAAATGATGTTCCAGATTTGTATAATAATGAAGTAACTTGCGTTTAGAGGATTTGCTGATGACGTGGTTATCTTTTTATTTTTATTTTTTTTTATCTCTCTAACCCTTCTGTTATCTCTCCAGATATTCGTGTATGTTTTCACAATGTAATAAAATAACTGTTTAATTTAACCGTTTTGCTTACCTCGTATATTTTCAGGTCATTTAAATGTATTTAAGTAAAAAACAAACAAACAGCGATATAAGCGCGTCCTCTGCAGCGCATGCGCAGCTGCAGCTGCAAGTATGGGCTCCCTTCCTGTTGCTGATCTTTGTGCAGTTTAAAAAAAAAACAACAAAAAAAAAAAAACAGAACAGTTTAAATAAATGGAAACAATAAGAAAAAATAACAAAAATCACTCACAAATAAAACCTTTAAAAAGTTCAAACGACAACAAAGCAGCGACCGTAAGCCGACGGGCAGTGACGTTCGCTCGCGTTACGTTAATGTTTAGGTAAGCAGCGAGACGTCGGAACTTCTGCGTGCGTTCACCGCGAACTTACCGAGGAAGGACTCAAGAGTCTCCTGGTCGCCACCGGTCGCCATTGCCTTCCGCGTCTGTCTTCAATGTGCGTCTTTCGGGGGGGGGCAGGTCACGCAGTCTCCTGCCTGCAGCAGACATGTGACAATCACGCTCAGACGCCACTCCTGACACGCCAGTTTGCCCCCCCCGTATCACTGAATGCATCACTGAATGCATCACTGAATGCATCACTGAATGCATCACAGGGGGACACGGACCAAGTCATTCATCATCAAAACACCCGAAAGTCCGGGAAGGTTTCTGACCCGTGTGGGAAAATATGTTCTCCATGTCCTAATCAAAGGTGAATCTTTATTTACTTTCACAATTTATTTGTGAAGTATTAAAAAAAAGACTCAAATTATTTGCTTCTAGGAGTATTTTTTGGGGGGCTTTAAGGCATCACAGCACGGCGTGTTATTTTCCACCTCCCGGGGATCGATTAACTTGGAGCATTCACCACTTTGGTTAATAAAACATCACAGAATTATAACCAGAACTCAAAACTACAAGCGTCTTTATGGTAGGAATCAAAGTAGAAGATCTCCTCTCTCAACCAGAGGGTTCGGTGCTGCTGTTTGAGCTGTTCGGCACTAATCAGAGGACTCTGAACAATCATTTACTTCATAATTTCAGGTTCCTTTCTTGCAGGTTGTTAATAATTTTCCAGAGGAAGTATATTTGGGCTGCTTCTTGTTCTGCTCGTGGTTGTGTTACAGGCTCAAGTAAAGCCTCACAGTCTCCTGCATGAAACAGACAAACCGGTTTTTATTTCTCGTACAAAACACTTCAAATAGCAGCTTGTCCAGATCGGGTCCCCGTCGGGCAGTCCGGTCTTCGGCTCGTCTCAGAGCAGCTTCTGGAATCGATGGCTGATCTCTGCAGCTCCCAAAGACACCATCATCTCAGCGACGCTGGGCCCTTGCTGCTCAAAAACAGAGGATTAAAGGTCAATTCATTAATGCAATTAATGTTGCATTAATTTAATCATCCAGCAGACGCACGCAGAAGTTCAGCAACAAATCCTTTGTGCAATTACAGCCCAATATTACCGCCTCTGCCGAGGTGGTCTGATAGTTCAGGGTTACATTCTGTCTGATTTCTAATTCATTTATTTGAAGGCGAATGAAGTGTTTGGGCTCTTCACCCAAAAATAAAGCAGATGTCTGATTTCACTGCTGAAGCCAGAACTGGAAAATCCCCAGAATCCCTTCAAATGTGCAGTTTTGTACTTTGAGACGGGGGGAGTTCAAAACTTTCCCAAAAGCTCAATCATTGATGTAAATGTTCCTTTAAATGCAAAAGGTTTTTTTCCCTTCCTTTGCAAGAAGAGGCAGTTTTTGGTGGGCGTCGCTGCACCAGCCAGACTTCACCATTTACACCTAATTTATTAGAGAACGTGACACTTTAATTACATTCAACATTTGTGGCGTTCTGGAATTAGCCGAAGAAGAACCGCTGCAAACACGTTCTCTCAGATCTTTGATTTGTTCACTCGGAGCGCAGTGATGTCATCAGTTACCTGCAGACCGCTGAGAGCCAGGCGCAGCAGCTTCATCACTTCTCTGTATTTGGTGCATTTAGCCTGTTTAGCCAGAGTCTTCAGATCCTGATTGAGTGATTCCATCTCCAGCTCCTCGCCTCGCCGGGCTATTAATCTATAAAACACAGATGCTGTTAAACCGGCGTAGCTGCAAGTTAAAGAGAAACATGCTTTCTTAATAATATTATACTTTAGCACTAATGAGGCAATGTGCTGGGCTTCTGTGGTGAGTGCTGCCACCTGCTGGCTGGAGAGGGAAGGACGCACCCACAGGTAGGAGTAAGCAGGACTCAGAAGTTCTTTGAGAGATGATATGTGACGCTGGTGGGAAGACAGAATGGTTTAAATCAAATGAAAGCGGCTCTAAAGCTGTGGTGCAAGGATATTTAAACGCATATTAACAAGGTTACCTTTCGAAGATGCAGCACCCGCCTGATGTAGTCCTCGTGTAGTACTTCTTTATCCTGGATCTCAGCTTTATAAACCTCCTGGAGCTGTTCCTGCAGCTTTCCTATCAGCAGACGACACTTCGCCTCGTCGTCAATACGGTGCTGCAGGTGAATCCTGCCCCAATCAGCGAGATATCCAACACGAGTCAGGCTCCATTACAGACACCCGGACCTCACTGAGAAGAAGACGCAGAATCTGGACCCACCTGTTAAACTCGGGCAGTTTTTCCATGTCTAACAGAGCAGAGTGAGTTATGATCTTTGAGGGGTCAAATTCAGAGACCAGTTCATCTATCCTCCGCCCAATACGATTGGCTGTGAAGCAACACAAGTCCCTTAGAATCGTGCAAGTGTTCACTTCATAGCAATCTCACCATCTGATTATGGAACCAGATTATGGAAGCCCCGCCCCCCCACTCACTGACGAATCCGGAGCCACAGTTAGTTGTGATATCCAGCAGAGCCTCTGGAAGGACGCCGTCTCTCCGGAAGCTTTGAATGAACAGGTCCCCCTGTCTTTTAGACAGCTTACTGCCATCTTTGTTCATCAGAAGAGGAAGATGCCCGAAGGCGGGTGGCGTCCATCCAAGCGCGCGGTACAGGAGGAGGTGCTTAGCGGTGGAGATGAGCCACTCAGAGCCCCGCAGCACATGGCTGATCCTCATGTAATGATCGTCGACCACGTTAGCGAGGTGATAGGTGGGGAAACCATCTGCTTTTATCACCACGGGGTCCCCCTCCACCTGAGAAAAGAGGACAGGGCAACCCAGAGGAAAAGCCCCCTTAGACTTTTAAGCTTTAACTTTTCTTCTAGTCACAAAAAAAAACCTTAAAAATCAAAAGTGGTGCGACGAGGGAGGAGATCTGATAGTCCTCGTGCATAAAGTATGACATCACTATAAATCTGACCTTGGCCACATCATGATGATTCCACCCAAAGACCAGATCCCGCAAAGGCTCCACACCCGAGTCCAGACGAAACCTGATCGCATGCGGCATCCCCCGGGCCAGCTTCTCCTGGGCCAGCTCGACCTGCAGGTGGCGACACCTGTTGTCGTACCTGCCGAGAAATGGGAACACGGCCAATGCTGATTCTGACTCCTCTAGTCTCCGGGAGTGTTATGATCTGGCATCCACGCCATCGTCCACCTCGGAGTCTGTCCTGTCCTTAAGGCCTCTTTTTTGAGCAGTTCCAGTCTCTGAGAGCTGCAGAAACAGTAGTAGGCGTGGCCAGTCTCCAGAAGCCGCTGGGCAGTCTGGTGGTAGAGGTCTAGCCTCTGAGACTGCAGGTAGGGGCCCACCGGACCGCCTCGACGTGGACTCTCATCAGGGGGAACACCTGGAGGAGGACGTGTAATAAACACATGGACTTGCATCCAGATGCCATTTTGTTTTAAGTGGACTGATTCCTTACCAGCCCACTCCAGCATGTCCTCTATGGACTCTGCAGCTCCCGGCACCAGCCGGCTCTGATCAGTGTCCTCCAGTCGCAGGACAAATGACCCGCCATACTTCTTGGCAAAGATGTAATTGTAGAGAGCCGTTCTGAGACCTCCGAGGTGTAAAAAACCTGCAGAATATTTTGACCCAAAGTCAGATTACTGGATCAGAGCAACCCCAAAACGCCCCAGGACAATGCATTGATCGGAGAAACTAACCTGTCGGACTGGGTGCAAACCTGACCCTGACTTTCCCCTGAACGGTGGAGCAGCATCTGATCACAGCCGCGTTCAGCTGGAGTGGAGCGCGTCCTGGCGTGACCGCTGTCAGACACCGACAACACCTCTGCGCTAACAGCATCGGGAGGCTATTCCGCGGTCGCCCAGCCTAGCCTAGCCTAGCCTATCTAGCTAGCTTGCAGGCGCCGGGTGATCTCGGTTAAGTTATACAGGTGCGTTTCCGCAGACAGCAACAAGACAGTCGCCACCACAATATACGCGCTTTGAAGAAGCCCCTCACGTGACTGTTCAGCTGCGTATGATTGGATGAAACCTTCTTCTTCGGCGACACGGAAGCGGAAGACGGGTTGAAGCTCCTCAAAAACATGTATTTTTATCCAGCGAAAGAACGTGTTCATTATGAATTATTTTAAAAGGATTAAAAAAAGCACACACAAAAACAAACAAAAAACCTTTGTCTTGTTTCCCCCCATTCTTTTTATGTTTTCTTCTTTTGCGTTATTCACTTGACAAACACATTGAAAGCACATTACCGCCACCTGCTGGCCCGGATCAGAATGTTTTTCCTCCTCACAAACAGAAAACAGACGAGTAAACAATATCAGTTGATTTTCTCTGTAATATTTCCTAAATATCTAGACTTATTCTGTCCATTCTCTATTTAAAGGACTTCTGCATGCTTTCCATTATTGTTAACATGCGTTCTGACTAGTGTGACCATTTCTACTTGTGGCGTTGGGCAATCATCCGGTTACATACTCACTTTTCTTGATTCTTTTTCTCTCTCTCAACGAATGTTAGAATAAAATCAATCCGTAAGTTCTTATCTCATCCATCACTGCCATTTCATCACATTTGTATTCCTGAAGCACCTAAATAAATTAGTCTGATTTAATTAATATTTGTGTATAAACAGTTAATTTTTACATCCTGCTCTCAATTTCACATTAAACATATATAATTTATTGTTAACACTGTATTGTCACATAAAAGTGAATGCAAATACAAAATGAATCACTTCCTTTAGCAGTGATTTTATTTCATTTGCTGACATACAACCTCACAAACCAGTTTAACCTGATAGTTGGCTGTGCGTGTCCTGGTGTGTGTCTTTGTATGTCCACTCATGAAAGCTGAAGGTTCAGGTTCTCACTGCGGTTATTTACAGCCCACGTCAACTTACCGGAAATGTCATGACTATTATTCGGTATCCAAGCAAAATAGCAGATAATTCTGGGTAATGTCACGGGATATGTGTGTTATAAGTTTGAATTTCATTGATAACTTGTTTACAAGTCAAAACAAACACCAATTAATGTTGCCTTAATTGTAATTATTCAGCAGGACAGTCTGAGATTTAACTGTATGATTATCACTTTATAATATCTCATGTCAGGGAGCCAAAATACCAGCATTCCCAGTTTAAAAAAAAGAAAATAAATCACGTGCAACATTACAGTCTCCTTTTCACGTGTGAAAAAGAATACACGCAAACCTGAGCAGCAGCCCTGTCCTACCTCCCCCCCTGCGCCGCAATGGGAGTGACTGATAACCCACTTTGTTCTTCATCACAAGACAACACACCCTCCAGCACACAGTGCACCTGTCTCAGGTATCAGGAAAGAGTCCAACAACAGCACTTCTGAAGGACTGTCTGAAGGACTCCAGCTACAAAACAAGATTTGGTAAGAGTCAGCTTTCTTTTCTCCCGTATGTCATATTATAGATTGGATAAACATGTCATCTTTATGTGTTTATATGTATTTCTAAGATTAAGATTTAGTCGTTTTAAATGTAAAGTCAGAGCAAAGGGGCGTTTGTGGATTTATAGTTTGTATGACATGATAGATGGCTTTAGATAAGGCGCTGTAGTCCGGGTCTTTTTGCGGCGTCATCGTGTGCCTGTGGCAACTTGTCCATCAGGGAGTTACGCCGATGAACTTATTAAATGTGGCCAAATCAGTTCATACCTGTATACCGCACAAAGCCGGCAAATGACAACAACTATAGAAGGTATTACAATCAATTCAGCTGTTGAAAAAGAAGCAATCTGACCTTTGTTTTAGTAAAAGTATCAAATACCTAATGTGCAAAAGCAGTAAAAGTCAAAGGAAAATGTAAAAAGCTGAACTACCAAGGATTTGAGATGTGTTTCATATGCTATGAGTTTTAAAGTGTTTTGATTAACTTCAAGTTTAACTTCAGATTCATTTCGCAATTCCTGTTCTCACTTCTTCTTTCACGCAGTTTTTCTTTTCTCTTCTTTTTACAGCCGAACGTAATATAAAGCATAAACTGTAATAAACCATTTTAAACAGAAAAGATCAACAAGAGGGGAAAATACATCTGATGTTGCTCCTTTGATCAGCTTTTTAAACATTTCACCTGCAAGAGCTGCAAAAACCCAGAACAAACACTTAAGTTGAACGAATGATTTACTCAAATATGGTGCAATAAATGGTTCCGACGCAATGGTTGAAAAGAGCAAGGGGAAAGCTGTGAGCTGCGTTCAGGCCCAGAAAGAATTCAGTGTGTTCATATAGTCGCATTGTCGACACAAAGAATCTGAACTTTATACAATTAAACCATTAAAACTGCAGTAATTGATGTCTTTTCTGTTAAAAGGCTCTGGCTAGGTTAGCTCCCGCCATCAAACACACAAAGTAATGACCGACTTTGGGAAGTCGCTAGTTAGCCTTTTAGCGCCATTTGTTTATTAAAATTAAAAAAAATTCTAACATTAATTTGTCATGTTTGTGCCACACGCTAAAGACAAACAACACATGAGCGACTCGCAGCTACGCCAGCTAACAATTAATTGAAGCCTTAAAGGCAATTGATTTAATTTTATTATCTTTACTGTAAAATAAAATTAGTCAATTAATCATTTAATAGCCTCAATTCACCAGTAACATTATTTCAAATTTCATGTAGAGGTACACAACAGCTGCAACAAATAATAATTGTCTTGTCTCTGTAGGTTGGTTAATTGGACGGTTGACTAGTTATAGCTGGTTGACCAGTTAACAAATATGCTTTGTTGCAGCAGGCTGTGTTTTGCATTCAAAAAGGTGTGCAGTTTCAGCATTCTTTCAACTCATGCGTCCTTTGTGTCGTCTTTTTAACCACCATGTCAGAGGCCATTGAAAAATGTCGACTGCAACTCCCTGATTTTTATCAAACTCACAAAGTCACAGGTGGTAGAACATCACAACAGCGGCTCAAACCAGTTTGGCCTCGCCCCCAACATATTCAACACCGATCATTAGCACCAGTTATTCCTTAATCTTTGCGACTGGCTCAGTTTTTTATTTTTTATCTTAAAGAAATTAGGTTTCTTCCCATTTGGGTCACCTGCGTTCTCTGATTCCTTCTGCAGTTTCATCACGACGCCCTCCCGTCCCATGAGACCCGTCGGATCATGAGATCGCACAACCTGTTCCTACTGGTTTATATACTGGGAAACCGCTTCGGTAAGAAAGAACCCACCAACGTCGCAACGAGACACGCTCATCCAGCGTGTTTCCGACGGGTCAGTGTCGATACTGCTTTTATTTTAGGAGGTGATTACACATGAAATAATCAATGACTTCCTGATGAGTCAATTCACGTTGAACATTGTCTTCTCCCCACAGGGGAAGCCAGTGCACAAAGGTAAGACCAGGAAGTTGACATTAACATTCCTGCTGATGATTAATCTTTTCTTTTGTGTTGAACAAAATGAGTTTCTTTCCTTTCCAAACACTCGTCGATGGAAAACAACAGAAATGCCAGCTGCGCTTCCGGAGATCTCTGCCCTCAGGTGAGCCAATAATTATTATTATTGAGCAGTGCGTTAATCCCCCCCCGTGGAGTCCGTCTCCGGGCTTGTCTGGAATGTAAAGCTCTTTCCGAATCCCAAAGTGTTCCCTACTGGCTGAGCGTTTCCTTTTATCTTGCTTTGAACAGGATCCGGATTCGGTGTCGGGCTTCCTCCGGTGCGTGGGGCTGCCACCGTCCGACCCGGGAACAGACCACGTCCGTCAGATGAAAGGAATCCTCGAAGGACTGATGAACATCTACACCTTCCTGGTACGGGAATGACGCCTGGCCAAACCGGTTGGCGCTGCTGTGCCATTGGGTTCCCCCCCCCCCCTGAACTTTAACCTTTGCTTGTCCCAACCCTCCATCCATCGTTTGCAACGCCAGAGGTCCAGCGTGGAGGGCACGCCTACGCTAAGCCTCCAGGGAGCGCTGCGCCTTAGAGGGGACCCTTTCCAGAACGAGGCCGTGGTGGAGATGTGGGTGGATGTCACGCTCAAACCCCTGCTGCAATCCATCACCCGGAAATTCCTGTCCTGCCTCAGCACCAGGAGCTTCAGCTGCTCCACCTATCAGATCGTGTATGAGCGCTCGCCCCCCCCCGGCGTGTTTCTGCCACCTCACGCCGGCGTCTCACCCCTCTTTCTCCCCCTCCTCTCGCAGGGTGAGGGAGCTCAGCGACCATTACTCTGAGATGAACGAAGTCAGGAGAGAGTGGATCTATCATTTCTTTGTCTACCCCTTTCTGTCTGGAACGAGAGTCGCAGGTAAAGCCTCTAGACGCCTCGCCAACGCCCTGCTGCACGCCGTTGTCTCCGGCGACACTCGTAGAGTGACGAGATTAATTTGAATTAGTTTTTGTTTAATCCAGTTACGAAGCGACGATCAAAGAGAAAACAGATAATAGGGAGAATTAAGATTACAATCCTCACAACGCAGGAGAAACGGGTTTTAATAATCTGGCTCGTAATGCAGATTAGCCAGCGTACGGGATGATTGCGTTATCTGTGTTTTCTGGATAGGCTGTGTGGAACGGAATGAGAACAGCGAACAGTGGCTGATGAAGAACTTCGGCCGCTTCGGTGTCTTTGCTCGGATCCGAGACTTTTCCGAAGTCAACATCTTGTTCAGCGGAGTGAGTTGGGATTCAAAACGCCACGGAGACGGTTTTTCACTTCGCCCAAACAACGCCTTTGATATCGGGTCTCATGGAATGTTCCGTTCGCTCCTCCTCAGTTGGAAGTCCTTAACCTGCTGTCCCAACGGCAGAGGGCGGAGCTGCTGATGACACCTGAGGTGGCAGCTTTAGGCAACGACACCTTAGCCCTGGTCTTCAACACGTTGTCCAGCGACTCGGACCCTCACAGCACTGCCGCCCCCGCCCCCGCCGAAATGATGCCACACAACCCACAGGGCCCGCCTTCCCTCGCACAGGTACGGATTTATTTAATGCACCCTGGAGCTAACGGCTTAAATCCCCCCCAGACAGCAGAAAAGCAGCCCCCCCCCATACCTGTCCCTCCTCTTGTCCGCAGGTGGCGAATGTGTTCATGATGGCGTTAAAACCTGCCGCCAGATTTGCAGGTGAATTTGTGGCCTTCACGCATGAGGTAGGGGCATCCGAGGGCACTCGGGGGGGGGGGTCACGCTCGCCGCCGGGCCGCCTGGAGTCGCACCTGAGCTGTTGTGTTTTCTGCAGAGGACGGAGTCCCAAATAAGAAGCACCGCTCTGGCCCAGTTCCTGCTGAACTTTACCCTGGCCGAGATGGCAGCGCTCTACCGGCCCGAACCCGGACCCGGCCCCCGTCCGGGGATGCAGGGGTTCGAGTTCCCAGATGCAGAGAGCTGGTACTTGCAGGTCGTGGCGCCGCTCCTACGGAGGTTCCTGCCGGATGCTGAGGCTGTGATGGATGAAAACACTCGGCTCCTCTTCCACCAAATCTTGTACGCCACTGTCGCTATTATTATTTCACCCCCCCAGCTTCAGTTCTGCGTGCGTCTGCGCTGAAAGGCGTGGCCTGTAATGTCTCGCGTGCCTGTGTTGTGTTTGTGTGAAGCTACCGGGAACGCTTCCCGGACCCCGCTGACCACGGGCAGTACTTTGAAATCGAGGACGCCTGCAGCGTCACTCTGGACAGAGCTCCGTGCGCGGTGAGGCTTCATGAAGCTCGGCCTGGACTTCAGGCGAAGACGCTCTCGCCCTCCCTCTAACCCCCGCACGCTCGTTCTTTTTGCTTTATCGCCTGCAGCTAACGGATGCCGTGGTAACGGTGGCACATATTTTGCAATGTGCTGCCAGGACCAACCTGACGCTGTCGGAGGAGACGATCATGAGACTGATCACGGAGCTGGCGGGACGCGTCAACGCTCTGATAAAGGATTTGTCCAAGGCGGTGGGAACCTCAGCCGGTCCACTCGTCTATTCGGAACTCGCCAAACACTCCAAAGCTCATTCCTGCTCCGGCCTTTCCCTCTCCCCTGGCAGAATTTCACCGAGCTGACCCTCGACCTGAAGGAGATCTTTCACCCGTCTCCGTCTCTGACTCGGGACAAC
Source organism: Brachionichthys hirsutus (assembly GCF_040956055.1). Lineage (NCBI taxonomy): Eukaryota > Metazoa > Chordata > Actinopteri > Lophiiformes > Brachionichthyidae > Brachionichthys > Brachionichthys hirsutus. The sequence continues at coordinate 11,865,059 of NC_090913.1, forward strand.
CTGAACGACCCAGATTTCATCCGGCTCTGGTTCCGGGTCAAACTCAACCCTTTCCTGCCCGACATTCCCAAACACCTCCTCTTCTGCCTCAGCTCCAAGAACTTCTCCTGTGCGGGTTTCCAAACCATGTGCGTCCACCGAGCTTTCCATTGCTTCGAGGCGGACTGTGAAAATGTCTCTCTGGGCTGAATGAAGTTTCCCTTTGTCTTCACGCGCAGAGTTGCAGAGCTCAGCAGACATTTTCATTTGGAAGGCTTCCCCCCGGTTTACGGCGCAGACATCTATCAGTCCTTCATCTATCGCTTCTTACGGGATCGTAACACGATCGGTGAGTGAGCTGCAGGAAGCAGCAACACATGCATGTTAAATCTTACTCTGCAGGCACCTGACGTGGAACCTGAACTGTTCTTCTCTGTTCCAGACCCCCAGTGCGTCTCCTCAGCCAGTAACAGCACAGAATGGCTGATGAAGAACTTTGGTTTCTTCGCCGGATTCGCACCCGTCGATGACTTCTACGTTCTCAACCCGAACTTCTCCGCAGTGAGTGTGGAAGGCCCCGTCGGTCTGGGACGCGTCCTCTTTCATTCATCTACCTGAAGCCCTCATTCCTCCTCCTGTCCAGCTGGAGGTTCTCCCCCTCCTGACGCTAACGCAGACGGCAGAGCTGCTGCTGACGCCGCTGCTCAGCCCGCCGGAGAAGGCCGCCGTCATCGACGGCGTGCTTGACTTCCACCTGGAGGCCGGTGATGAGCGTCGCCTCCTGAATTTCCTGCGTATCTTGGCCTTCCTTTTCCCAGGGGTATAACGGAGTGATCGTAACTTTAACGCAGCAAGAACACTTTTATCGATCGTGAGTGACTAACTGTAATATTCCCATTTCCAGAGCAACTTGCCGTGCCGCGACTACCAGGAAACGTAAGCCCGGATTTAAAGCCGAAGTCTCAAATAGCACGGATGCATAAATGTCTTCAGAGATTCCTGTCCTCTCCCGTGTGTTAGTCTCAGCAGATTGTACAGAGCCATTCCGTCTCTGTCCTTCGGGCTTCAACCTGCCGCGTTGGCTGTCATCGATGGCCTGGTTACCGTGACGCCAGAGGGTCAGTCTCCTCACACACACACACACACACACACTGTAAACTCTTGCCAGAGTCTTGACTGGCTATCCTTTGCATCCTGTTTCTACAGCGTGTCTGACAGACAACGTCACGGTGAGTTCACTTTCGGTCGACTCAACTTGAATTTCGAGTTCACATATTTGACCTTCTTTTAACCTTCCACTAACTTCACGGTTCGCAGTGCTCAGAACTCCAGTTCAGCAGTAAGTCCTTCCCGGAAGACGCATTTTTTGTTAAAGATTACCTTCATTTCGAGTGGCTGAAAGCCTCTCTCTCTCTTGCTTTTGGACAGGTAGCCTCATCTGCAGAGACGTTAACAGGTATCTGATATGCTGTGAGATCAATCTAAGATAAGACCGTTTCCATGCCGACATGCTTTAAATGCCTTCACAGGACTGCCCTGGAGTCTTTCTTGGACGTGCACGACAACGTGTCCTGTGATTTTCCCCTGGAGACATACGCGTGTTTAAATGTGCATGCGTCATTTGAATTGAGAGCGTTTAGACATCCTGCATCAGCGACCAATACGAATTTCACAGCCAGTCAGCTGGCGTCTCTTCTGAAGTGCAATCTGCCCGGAGACAGCAGCCACTCCGAAATACTGTGGCAAATACTGCTGCGTAAACTGACCTTGGTCTTGGACCCAGCCCTCGACATGTTGGCTAGCATGGTTAGCCTTTTTGTTGTTGTTGTTGACCATCTCATAAACATTCAAGTCCTGAACACATGACAGAATCTGAAGACTTTGGGTTCATTTATCTCACCTGCAGCCCAACACTACGGCCGTTCCGTCGGCGCGGGAGGTTCTGGATGCGGTCGGAACGCTCAGAGTGTTCCCGCTGAGTGATGGAGCGCTGAGGAACAGCAGCGTCATCGCACAGTGGTTCTCCGTGCGTCTGAGCGGCTTCCTGCCGTCGGCATCCAGAAGGTTCCTGCGCTGCATCGGCAGGAGGAACATCAGCTGCTCCTCGTACCAGGAAATGTAAGCGTTGCTGTTATTCATTCATTCATTTAACGATTGTAGTTCTCTAACCTTTTTCGGTCCACTTCATCATCAGACTCCGGATCCTTTCCCTACATTCTGACAACATGACGCTTCAGCAGCGGGATGCGGTCGCCGGGGATTTCATCCATCGCTTCCTGTCACACTCCGGTACTGCTCGAATCGAATTGTATTTCTCCTTTTGCGATGACTTGGGAGGTGAAAGGGCGTCTCTCTCTTTCTCGCTCCTCGCTCCAGGCCCAGAATGTGTGGCCGTCTCCAACGGCAGCGTGGATTGGCTGCTGACGAACGTTGGCCCCTTCTCAGACTTGGTGTCCGTCTCAGAGCTTCTTGGTTACAACCCGACCTTTGACCCTGTGAGTTCATTCCTGCAAACATGAATGGCTCTTACGCACCGTTCTCGTGTCTTGAACCTTCAACAAACGTCCTTTAACTTCCATTTAGCTGGGCGCTCTGGACTTCCTGAGGGAAAGCCACCTTGCTCAGCTGGTGGTGTCGGACCTTCCCGGCTTGCCGGCCAGAGAGCTCATCATCAATAGGGTTTTCGACCACCTGACTGAGCCTTCTAATCGGAATACATTTGAGCTCTTCCTGGGCCGACTCACCTTTTTGATCTCCGTGGTAGAGGAAACCTGTTCTTTATTTTCTTTGCTTATTTATTTGTATAATGCTCCTACTTTTGCCTCTAATAATGTCAATTTGTTTTTTTGTTTTGTATTTGAAGAGCCCCCCGCTTAATTGTTCATCATTAAGAATGCTGTAAGTTCATTTAAATATATTCATATTTATCAGAAATTCTATATTGATCATTTATAGAAACATCAACATGTTGCTTTTTTAGATTCACCAGAATCGACATGGCTTTGCCGACACCTTTCCCGTCTCTGAGAGAAGCAGTCACAGACGCCCTGACAAATCTCTCTCGGGTCATTCCACCAGGTGAGAGGCAGAAATAAGCCACTCTACACATTTAGGGTGTTTATAGCGACTATAAAGTGGATGTTGTTGGTTTAAAAGTGTTAAAATCACTACTGTAAGAGCAGATTATCCAGCTTTATCATGTTACTGTGAATCTCATATTCTTGTGTGTTTTTTTTACAGGATGCATCATAAACAACGGCGAGGTAAGTACATCTGACTTCCTAAATCTGGTGGTTGTGTTAGCGACGTCTCCTAACCATGCTGAATCTGTCTGTCCTTTCAGTGCGACGTCACCGTGATAAACGGTGAGTCGTACCGTTTGTGAAATATTCTCTTTATTTGACTGTCGGTTATCGTCGTGGAAAGTTTTATTGCTGTTTGTATTTTTTGTTTTTGTTTACACAGAGACAGAGATTTGCACCGGGGTCAACAGGTGGGATTTATTGCACCACGCTGCCATTATTTCTTTTACTAATTTGTCGTTTTAATATTCTGTCAATGAATGTTTGATGCTTGTAATTTTGAAACCGCAGCACGATCCTGCAGCTCTACCTCAATCACGAATGGATCGAGCGAAGTCTCTGCGACTTTACCGTCCGACAGTTCGCCTGCGCCGACGTGAGACAACCGAAACGCCTCAGATTGTGCTCTCCTGAGACATAATTTAATCTGACGTCTCTCTCTGGTCACAGATTACAGCACTGACTGCACAGGCTCTGGCTGACGTTTTGATGTGTCACTCCTCTGACCGCGACAGTTCAAGGCCCGTATGGAAGCTCTTCCTCTCCAAAGCCTCGCCTGTTCTGGATGAAGCGCTGGATTTATTTAACGCCGAGTACCCGGTACGAGTCGGCAGCGACGCTCCTCGTGTTGCTCCTCCCTGATCGAAGCTCCATCAACGGATGCTGTTCGTTTCTTCCAGAATCCAAACCCCAGAAATCCAGCGCTGGCAGTCATCTTAGACGTTTTACGAGAAATCCGACTGGACGTCCTCGGCCGGGCCGTCTACGATAATCCTGATCTCATGCGTGTGTGGTTCGGCCAGCGACTGCGTCCGTTCTTGCCTGCCGTCTCCACTGACTTCCTGTCATGCCTTGCCACAAAGGACTTCAACTGCAGCGTCTACCAGCGCCTGTGAGCCCACGCTTTCACCGTCGCCTTCTACAGCGACCTGCTACCGATGCTGCCATTAACCGCCCGTTCTCATGTCTGAACTCAGCGTGCAGATGTTCGACGAGCTACGGCCACACCTGGAGATCTCCCAGGAGGAGTCCATCTACAGACACTTCATGAGCGTTTTCCTCACCAACAACACTGCAGGTATACGCTCGATGCCGTTTCCCGGGTGACGCTGAAGTACGATTTGTCTTCTTTGTCTTCTGCATTGAAGGTCAGCCCAGTAGCTTTCAGGGCGCTTTCCTTTGGGCGTACTGTAGCAACAAGGCTACAACCTCACTTTAGAAAAGTAGCATTTAGCATTTAGCATGAGGAATATGTTGTTTCTCTACTTCAGATCCCAGCTGCAGCTCCAACACCATCGACAGTGCGGATTGGCTGCGGAGGAACTTGGGAAATTTCTCCGTCCTCCTGTCTGTCCGTGAGCTGCTGACGGTCTATCCCGAGTTCATGGCGGTACGAGCCGCCGCATCACGTACGTCTGTTTTTCAGTCTTGTCTGTGTACTGCTGTACATTAACCGTGTATTTGTACGTGCAGCTGGAAGCCTTGCCGCTGCTGACATTCGGACAGCTGACAGAGGTGGTCGCCACGCCCGGCCAGCTCACCTCTGCTGACCAGGTTGTCATGGTGACGAATAACATCCCCAACCAGCAGCTCGGCGCCTTCTTTGATGACGTCTCTCCTGCTATCATGGTGATTTTTTTAAGGATCTATTTTTGTTGGTTTGCATTAAAAAACCTAAGCTTCATGGTGGAGGTTGCCTTTTTCTTCTTTGGCCTCATTTCATCTCTTCCTGCAGGGAAATCAGCAAATGTTCCCCCCCGGAGTGACGTCGGCCATGCTGCAAGTTGTGTTTGATCGCGCTAACCTCTCGAGCCCCTCGGTTAGCGATTCGGCGGTGTCGCCGTGGGTCAACCGCCGGCTGCCCCCGCTGCTGTTCAACATGTCGGACGTCCACGTTGAACCGTATTTCGGAATCCTGCGGGGAAGGAGCTGCCGCATCCAGGAGGAAGGGTGAGAGACGAGAGCAACATTTTGCTGCGTCTTCATCAGAGACACGACGCTCAATGTCCCTGTTCTGTCTTTATCGTGTTAGTGTCGTCCACCTGAACGCAACCATCTCCTCGCTCGGTGACGTCAGTCAGCAAGAGGTCCACAGGCACATCATTCAGTCTCTCAGAGGTACGATTTAAAAGTGAGATGCTTTCAGAGATGCGCTTAAAGATACGCGAGCGGTGTATTTATATTGCTTTCGTTCCTGGTAAATCTAGAGGAGGATCTTCGCTGCTTCGACGGCAACCAGAGCTTCTACGTTTTCCTGAGGAACAGATTCCAGGGCTTCCAGTTCCCCAACCTGACCGTCTTCTTGTCGCTCATACCCAGCGGCAGATTGCGAGAGGTTCGTTTTCAAAGGTAAAGACAGAGCTCTACGGTGGAGGAAGAGGAAGGCTCACTTGCAGTTGGCTGCTCCTCCAGGTGTTGAACTCCATACCTCCGTCCGACCTCGGGCGGCTCCTCCGTCTCCCCGCTGCCGTCGGCAACGATACGGATCTCTGCAGCGTCTACGACAACTACGACGACACGCCGGTGTTCCTGGAGACGGTGAGCCACGCGCGCAAACGCCGAAAAAGGCGAAATACATTGATGAGGAATTGATTTCACGGAGCGCGCTTTCCCTACAGGAGTCGCTCCCGGAGGGCGTACGGCGGCCCACGCTGCCTTGCGTCTGGCCCGTCGCTCTCAGGAGTCCCAACAGGTCAGAGGCCGTTGCCTGGTTCCAACGCCGCCTCCGAAACTACCTGCCCTTCCTCACTGGGAATCTCATCAGCCGCGTCAACGCTCTCAACGCCACCTGCCCGGCTTTCCGGGAGTTGTACGTGTGCTTAAGTTGAGCTTTTATACGCACGTCTGTACAAAATGTAATTTGTGCTCGTCTTGGTTGGGTTTTTCAGCGTGTCCGTTCTTGGTGAATTCAACTACACAGCCAGCGACTTCGTGAGGCGGGACGTGTTCAACGCCATCAGGGAATTCCTCACCTCGGGTCAGTCTTCGGGATCAGCCTGTCGATCCGGAGAGAGATCCGGAATTCTTTAAGAGGCTTTTACCAAAGAAATGTATCGCCGTGGTTTCAGTGAACCAATCAGCAGCCAGACAAAGACCACATCCTCTATTATTGTCTATTTAAAATGCTAAAAATCCTTTATATGTGTCTTTTCAACAATCACAAATAAGGCCTCTGCCTTTGCTATTGTTAGCATTTGCTGTTGTAGCAAATGCTAACAATTCTTAATTTGACCTCCAGAATGACCTCTCTCTTTCTCTCCTTCTGGCCTCCTTCAGTAAAGTCCTCCGCGTTAACGTCACCCTTCCCGTCTTTGCAGCGGGCGCTCCGCGGTGCTACGACCCCAACGACCCGGAGCTGAATTCCACAGCGTGGTTTGCGGAGTACATCGGCGCCTTCATGCCCTTCCTCACCCTGGAAGACCTTCGGACGTTTGGATCCGCAGACGTACTGAGCCTAACTTTAGGAGATTGGCCGCATTGAACGCAACAGATGAAGCTGGATTGATTCTCCCACGCGCTCCCTTGTCCTCCGCAGGTTATCCAGGTGTTTGCAGTGAATCGCGCCAACATCGCGCTCCTCAACCACACCAGCTTCCCCGCCAACCTCACCGACTTCTACACTGAGCTGGTTTATAGGGAGGACAGCAACTTCAACCCTTTGGAGTGAGTTCTAAAAGCCCCGAAGACAACCAGAAATGTACTATTAGCTAAAAACGAGAGCTGAAAACATGTCATTGCAACTCTTCTCTCTTGCTCCAGTCTTCCGGTTTTATGCCGGTGTGTCGCTCCTGGTCCGGCGTTCACCCAACTGACTGCAAATGAAACTATGATTGTTTTAAATAACCTCACTGCAGTCTGCACAAACCTGGACCCCCAGGTACTCGGCGCCCAGAAACACGCAGGCATGATTTGTGATCAGGTGGAAGTTTTAGCCTGAAGGAGTCATGCTCTGCTTCCTCTGCAGGTCGTTGCAGCTTTGGCGAGTAACTTTCCAAACACCGATGCCTCTTCCATCGCGGCCCTCGGCAGTCTGAGCTCCGGCTTATCCACCGGGCAGCTGGCGAGCACAAACCCTCGGGATTTAGCCGAGGTCTCCGGCATTCTCGGAAACGTGACCAACTGGAACCAAGGTCAGGTCAACGCCATCGTCCGGATTCTGATGTCAGCAGGGATGCTCCAGGTATGATTTCTTACAGTTGGTCTTTACTTGAGCTGCTGAGTCACATTGAACCCCCCCCCCCCCCCCCTCTCCCCCGGCTGCCATCCTCATCCATCCCACCAGATCAACAACGCATCGTCGCTGGTGATGCTGCGCTCTCTCGTTGCGGGGCTACCGGCGTCAGCGTTTAGTGGCATCAGTGGCTCCGAGCTTATCGCTGCATCCAGAGATCCCTCGTTTGCGATGAACCTGAGGAGATCGCCGCCGATCGTCCGGCGGCTCTTGGTCGCACAGGTACGAAGCAGCGGGTCGTTCCTCCTTGTGATTCCCATTTTGCTCCAGATCGGCGTCTCACTCTCCTGCTCCCTCGGTCGGCAAACATTTAACGTTTTCCCGCAGGTCATCTCGGTGAACCGCAGCAGTGACGCCATCGTTGGGAACGTTCCGGATGAACTGGCAGCGGAGATCCCTCGAGTTCTGCTGCTCTTGTTCTCGAACAACAGCAACGTCATCGCCAGCATCAACCGAAAGCAATGGAGCCGAGAGCAGGTAGGCGGGGACTCGATGGCCGGGAACACGCCGGTTCCTCCTGAATGGGCACAATGAATTACGCCGGTTTTGTTTCAGGCTGCGTTGATCTTTGATTTCATGGTGACGCCGTTCGCGATCAACGTAGTGGGAGGCGTGAACAAGTGAGTTTTGGAGAAGGGAGCGTTCACGCGAAAATACCTAGCATCACCTGAATAACCGTTAGGGTGTGGCAGGAAGTCAGATGAACTTTCAAAATAAGACCGTGTGTTTGCGTGTGTAGTTTGTCATCCTTCCTGCTGCAAGGATTCACGTGCACCGGAGTCAGGAACAGCGACCCGGAGCTGATCAGGGCGTTGGTGAAAGCCTCTCGGAGGGAAGCCGGGAGAAAGGTCACGCTGGTGGAGACGCAGGTGTGTGTGTGTGTGTGTGTGCGCGTGGGTGTGTGGGTGTGTGTTACATTGTCTGAATGCTTTGCTGCTTTCTCCAACAGCTGACCTGCATGTACAACCACATCAGACAACCCAACGCCACCGACTTCACCTGCTACCCTCCCGATTTGCTGCTGTACTACGAGTGAGTGGACAAACGGGCGATCCGTTATTTCGTGAGTTCCCCCCCCCCCATGAACTCGCCTTCTGTTTGGGGCGCCGTCTCTCCGCAGGTACCCCATGGTGGCGCCGAGCAGCTGCAGAGCCTATTTCCAAGAGCTGGGGAGGGCGAACTTCTTCGTCGTGTCTCCCACCCTCGCATTCATCCTGACGGATCTGATCGACAACGCCAGGGCCTGCCTGGTGAGTCCGCAGAGACGTTTCCCAGCGTGTGGAAGTTTCCACGGGGCTGGAGGTATTCCAGGACCAGACGGCCTCGGCAAGAACGCCTAAAACATTTATCGGTCGTGATTGAATCTGCATCCGAGTCAACTTTGTCGATTTGGATCTCACTCGTTTTATCTTTAAGGGCATAACAAGCACCAGTCTGACTCGGGACAACGTGGTGGTGCTGGGGAACATGTCCTGCGTCCTGAATGCCACCTACATCCAGAACTCTGACCCCTTCATTTTGGAAATACTCAAAAACTGCCCGGATCTCACCGAGGCTCAAGCAGCCGCCGTCTTCGCTCAGCTGCAGAGCGGCAATACGCAGTTCGGGTACGTCAACGGGGGAACAACGCATCCGTTGTCATGCCGACAGATTCATTCAGCCATCAGCGACCGTTTTGTTTTGACTCGATTTTTGTTCTGGTCACCAGAGACCCCTCGACTTGGACGGAGGCGACGCTGAGGGGCCTGGGGCTGCTGCCTCTGTATTTGAATTCAACCTTCTATCGGTACTTTGACACGGTGAGTGACGCGCCGTGGCAACGCCCTCAGCAGCGAAACGAACCGAAGAAACACGTCTGCTTGGTTTTTTGTTTTCATTCTTGCGATCAGCAAACGAAGCAAAGCTTCCTGAGGTCCTTCCTGGAGGTTCTTGAGGACAATGGCGTGGACAGGCAAAGGAGAGGGAGACTGAGGAGAGAGATAAGGAGGTCCATCCAGACGATGTCGAAGCGGTCTACCGGTGAGTCGTCGGCTCGCGGCGCTGCTTCGTCATTCTTAAGTCACGCCTCATCGTAACTCCCGCTTTGATGTTTTATAGCCTGCACCGTAGGAGTGATCACCCGGGTGACGATCAATAATGCGACGTTCCCGATCCAATATTTGGATGTTAACCAGTTCAGCAGCTGCCTCAGCGCCGCCACGGTTAAAAACAACTTGAATGCCCTCACTGCCATGGTGGACGATCGGGGCTACCAGGAAGCTATCCTCGCCAGGCTGAGAGAGGTAGGCGAGCTCGTTTTCCAGCTTGTCTGTGGGCAAACGGCGTCCCAAAATGGCGCCGTTCATTTTAGATTTAACCAGGAAAGAAAAAGTTATTTTTGATACTGATTTGCAGGCAAAAAAAGAAGCTTTATCTAAATAAAGGTTTTTATGAATTCATTACATCATGAAGGACAGGCAGTAAATAAAATAACTGCAAAAGCACTGGGAGAGCACAGACCTCCCCCAAGCAGCTCGTTCCCCTCCTAACTGGATCCACACCGTCCACATGGTGATCTGGATCAGCACCAGAAGGTTCTAGATTGTTCTGGGTATCTTTATACACCAACATGAAAAGTTGATAAAAGCGTTTAATGTTAAAATGTAGTATTTGTTCCTGAGCTCGTTCTGGATCAGAACCAGAAGACGCGTTTCATGATGGTTCATATCGGACCCCTTTATGTCTGTCCGCTTGTCATGCAGGCTTATCCCAATAGCTCCATCCCAGAAGCTCAGGTCCAGCTCTTGATGGCGACGTCCCGTGCAGCCTCTGACGCCGACATCAAATCGTGGAACATCACCCAGATCGATACGCTCGCCGCTTTGTTTGACGCAGCGGACGGGCCTTGGACTCAGTCTGGGGTCAGCAGAACAAATAAGCTCAGGTGTTCCCAACGTGTGCCCCTACACACGAGGTGTGTCCTCATGAACGTGTGTTCCTTTGCACACAGACTCGGAACATCGTCTCTGTGTATCTGGGGCACCAGGGGAACGAACTGGGAGCCAATGAGCTCAGCGCCATCGGAGGAACCGCCCTCTGCTTTCTGGACATAGCGGTGTTGCGGGGGATTTCCCCACAAAGCCTCATGTAAGATGCTGGGGCTGTGTGTGTGTGTGTGTGTGTGTGTGTGTGTAATGAAATCACACTGATGGAAGGTTTCTGGATTTGTCTGATAGCTGGACTTTCTTGCTTGTTTCTCCTGCAGAGATGCTGATCTCCTCAGCGTGGACGAATGCAGTCCTGATAAACAGATATTGCTGTTCGACATGGCCAATTCAGCAATCGCCTCCAACACCAGGGCCGGAAGCATCTCGAGCTCCGACTACCAGCTGCTGCTACCGTTTATCGGTACACAAATGCACAAAGCGAACGTTCCTGTTGCGTAGAGCGAAACGTCATCTGAACACAAACGGCTGACGAGAACTCGCCTTTTTCTGTCGGTGCAGGTGGTGCTGGTTCAGATTTTGTCAGACGCTTGTCTGCCTCTGACATCGACATGGAAGGAGGAACCTTGATCAGATTTAATCGCAACGTCCTTTTGGTCAGTGGCGTGTCTGTTTGGTAGTTTTGTGATCTGCCTTCATCCGAGCTTAGCTCAGGAAAGTCGTTTGAAACCTCTGTGACTGAACTTTTCAACAGATCGCTGATCTCTTCTCTCATTGGTTGTCTCCAGGCCCTGTCTGTTCAGGAAGTGGCAGGGCTTCTCGGCCCCAACGTGCGGGATCTGCTGCTCTATCAAAACCATCCAGCAGTAAGCGAATGGATCAGTAGCCAGTTTCAGTCGGATCTGACCTCGCTTGGAATAGGTCTGACTGGAGGCCGGAGCGACCCAACAACCCCCGCCACTAGCCCAGCGACCTCACCGACCTCACCGATGACACCTGCGTCAACGGGGACTACAACCCCCAGTGGTGAGTACTGAAAATGTTGAAAAAGATCTGAGATCAAAATGCAAAAAAATAAAACATGCGGAATAGCTTAATAAAAATATTTCTTTTAAAAATGTACATGAATATAATCTGAAAGAAATAGGATTTACGGCTAGCTAGCTTTCTGAGAGCAATATCAGATCAGTAAAATGGATTTCACAGTTGAAAACATAATTTTAACGGTATTGTGGACAATCCATTTTCTCTGACGCCTGACATGAGCTTTGTGTTTTGTTTCAGGTGGCGACAGCGTCCACGTCCATCCTGGCTTCATCATCCTTGCACTCCTCCTCACTTTTCAACTCTTTCTGGCTTGAGTAAACAAGTCAGCTGATAAATGCAATATATTTTATTTGATTGTGGGACAAAATGCTGTCAGAGTGCAGACATTCAGGATTATAACCAATCAACAATGACACTAAATGAAGCTGTAAGATAACTTGTACTGTTTATGGTTAACTAAATATTTAACTTCAAATTACAACACATTAACTCTTTAATAACATCTATGTAAGCTCTGATACATTTTTCACACAAACATGTTGGAGTCCTATTTTAACCGTTTTTGTCCTTTTAAATTTATATTTAAACTTAAGGTTTTATGGAAAAATGAAGGTGCATTTCAACTGTTGTATGTTTCTTTCTTTTTCTTTTTAAAGGACTTTCTTCAGGTAGATTTATACTGAAAAACAATGCAAGAAAATAAGGAATAAAATGTTTTAGTAAAAGTGGATTATCATCAGAAATCACCACTTACTTGGTCACAGCTTGACAGAGGTTCACAAAGTAAAACCAAACCCCCAAATTAATTAAAAAAATTAAAAGTCATCTTCAGCAGAATCATATTTTGCACAATAATGTACAAAGAGAAGTACAAAGAATAAAGACCTCCATTAGTTTGGAGCTTTCCTTTAAAACAATTTAGAAAATGTAATTAATTTCCTGCCGGTCTTTCTCATCCGGGTTAGAGTTTGGGAACTCCGGAAGTAAGATGGACTAATTTCGGATTGGACGGCGATACCTCGACTCACTCCAATCAGAATCCCCTCTTTTTTGAGTGGGCGGGATGTATCTAGCAGACGTCCAATCAAAACTAAAGAAAATGTCTCTCAATGTTGAATAAGTGGCCAAATCCTCCGCAAAAACAATCAACTCTGAATTAAAATGTAAGTTTTAAACATCGCGGGGCGACAATCAGTGCTGCCCTCGTATCAATTACAGACGCTTGTAAGCCCCAAGTTGAGTCTTGCAGGTAGGACAGGTGTGCTTGGCGTCTCTCAGCCGGTCCACGCAGAACGGGATCAGACAGCAGCCCAAAACAAAGCTGGAGAGGACAGTGGCGGACGAAAAGTATTTCTTATCTATTCAATATTCGTCTGAATTATTATTATTATTTAACCATAAATCGGAAATAGGACGCTCCTCACCCACAGAGGAAGAGCCCCGTGCAGAAGACGTAGGTGATTAAACCGGGGGAGAAATCCACCTTTGACAGGACCGTCTGATGACACTGAGGACAGAAGACCTGGACGGGGCTGTCCCCCAGCGGGATGGCCGCTGGACACAAAGAGGACAGAGTGGGGAATAAAGAGCTCTCATTATAGGAAATAAAATTCTACATAAAACATGAAACAAATATAAATAATAATCGGTACAGACTCACCAACATGCGCTTGTTCATTCGCCATCATTCCTGTAAACATTTCACATCACAGATAAATAAAGGCCACGCAATGTTTTATCTACAGATAACAGCATAAATATATCATAAATGTACTTTTGTCTGAGTTTATAACACGCAAGACATCTAATGTATCATTTGGATTAAAACATACAAATAATGGGTAATAATGATATAAAACCATTGCATTTTGTTTCGGTTTTATGAAGTGGAAGGAATACGCATTTAATGTTCAAAACGCACACATTAGATTACAGATAGAATCCAGATTATCACTGGCATTACATTTATTTAAAATCCAATTAAACCCATAACTTCTGGGGGGGGGGGGCAGAGTACTTACAGAATGTGTTGAGCGAGGAAGGATCCACTGCTCTGTCTGAGAAGTCATGAGATTCAACGTCTGTGCTTCAGAGCAGCGCTCACTGGGAGCGTCTCCTAAACGCTCTGAGGCAGTTTATTACAGTCTAAATACGATTCAGATGCGTATTAACTCATCTAAATGCCTCCGTTCGTTCGTAACGCTCCCATGACACAGAAACGATGCGTTGTCTTACTGTGCAAGATGAACGCGTGAACCCCGTCGGCTCCTGAAACCTTCCATTCAGACTCTAATTGACAGCATCTGACTCTGCTGAACACATTAGGCTCAAGTCGCCGGCGTCAGCCGTCCATCATCAGCCCACATTCCCTAGGATGAGGCCGGCATTCATATAAATCCCAGATTGCATTAAGAGCCACCCAACAGAGACCAGCGGTTCCTACAGGAAAGGGCCAACAGCCTTTTCTCTACATGCACAATAAATAAAATGTTTCTGAGCATCTATCCCAAGACTGAACTGCTTTTGTATTTTACTCAGATGTGCACACACACAAATAATTGTTAATAAAACACAGGGGGAACAAAGAGGGAAGATTTTTTAATCCGTAAAAACAAGTGAAACATGTAAATAATTGCATCTCATTTTTAATACCTGAATCATTACATAAAAAATATTTTAATGAGTCAGTGATTCCTGTAAAAAAAAAAAAAAAAGATCACTGCTCCGGCCGTCACGTCTCCAGTATTAAATAAGCGTTAGTAGCCCTATTGCTCTCCCTGCAGCCACATTCTGCATCGCAGATCTGGAGTCAGGTGAACGCTGCTTAGAAATCCAGAACAGAACAGCAGGCTGGAGGGTAGAAGACGAGCCGCGAATGGAAGACGCTCTCCTGAAGTTTGCTTCACCTTCCTTTGCTCAGGAAGGATTTAGAATTTGGCTGCAGGGACTTTGTAGCGCGTTGAACTCGGGTTACGTTTCATCCTTCATCAAAAAAAAAAGAAATGCATCTATGCAAGTGCAGCATCAGGACCGAGGAGGTTCGATCGGACAGTTGGCACTGAATTCCCAAATTAGCGTTCCCGACGGTGAATAATCCCACCATCCTCACAGCACTTGAACGCAGCCGAAGCCACTCTTCTGCGTTTCCTTTCTTCGTTCCTCCTCCTCCTCCTCTCAGGATTCTCTATAGCTTCTTTTCTCTTCTGCCTCTCGTAACTCCGCCTCCACCTGTTCTTGAGCCTCTACCCGGTCCTTTAGCGCCATCAGCAGGACCCTGAGGAGAGCGTTCTCATTCAGCAGGTCCTCCGAGGCGTCCGACAGCTCCTGCAGTCGTCTCACCGCCTCCCCGAGCTGCCGGCCTTTCTCCCGGTGTTGCTCCTCCAGGTTTTGCCTCTCTTGACGCAGCTCCGCGTTCCGGGCTTCTAAGCTGCGAGCGTCAAAGTTCAGACGCCGGTTGTCTCGCCACAGTTGTGCCAGCTGTTGGGAGAGGCGTTCCCGCGCCTGACGCAGCGCTTGAACCTCGTGCTGGAGCTCCAGGAACTCGGCGTGGAAGACGGCGCCGGGCCCCGGGACCTCCGCCTCACCGGAAGCCGCCACCGGTTTGTCTGCATGCCGTGCAGAGCCGGAGTGCTGCAGGATGAAGCGGAGGAGGTTGGGTAATGTGATGGGCAGGTTGTCAGGAAACTTCACACTAAAATGTTTTCTTGATGAGAAGCAGGGAAAATGAGAATTAAAACAATTCTGCCAAAATTCTTTGACAATATTTTGGTGAAACAAAAAACAATCAATCACTACAATCAATCACATACAAATATTTGAGTTTTTGGTCCATAAAACGGTGAGAAAGGCCTAAATGATGTCTTCAAATTGCTTCGAGTGACCATCAGACCGAGCCCTGAAGTTAACTTTAATATAAGATGAAGATAATCAGCAAATCCTCGCTCGTGAAAAACAGACTTTGATTATTATGAAAGTCGTTTCCAGCTTCAGCCTCCGAGTATCACCGAGTCTCAGCCGCATCTCTCTCACCTGTATTTGGGAAAGAGAAGAATGGAGGGGACGTGGTCCACCATGAACTCCCACGGGAGGTCGTTGCGTGCGACATTCACCCTGCAGGGAAACGCCCGTTTGTCTCAGAACGCTGAGGAGCTTTTATTTCTGACGCCGTGTTGGACACATACGACACCTGGCCACGGTGACGGCGCCGTTGGCCTGCAGTAATCTGGCCAGCTGGAGGATGATGTGGTTGAGAACGGAGCAAAAACCGCACCACTGGGTGTAGTAGAACAGCAGGACGTCCTGCAGGAGGACACACACACACACACACACACACACACACACCATCGGGTTGCACCAACAGCGAACGCTTCCACCCGTGAAACTGCAGCTCCGCTACGCGGCTCACCTTGTGGATGTCCATGACGGTCTGTAGGAAGGAGGAGGTGTTCACCTCTGTGACGAGGAGGCGCGGCGGCGAGCGCCGGCGTTCGTCTTGGTGCCCGGCTTCCTCCTCCCTTCCTTTCCTGACTTCCTCTCCCACCAAGTGTCTCTGCAGGAGGCTGAACGGAGCGCTAAAGTTCCTGATGAAGGTCTCTTTAGCGGGACACGGAGGGGAAAGACAGACAAGCGAGTGAGTGAGGCAGCCACCGAGGGCGGCGGAGCGCCGTCGCCACGCTGTGGCCGGCACGCCGTCCTGCAGCCTTACCCAGAGACTCGGTCAGCGTGGCTGCTGGACTGCGGTGGAGCACATAATGAACCTCGTCCTTCAGGCTCACAATAGTTGCGAAGGACCCGTCGCCGCTCCAGCCGTCATGCGAACCGGCGTCCTGGTGAAGGGGAGCGCTCGTGTTGCCCCTGGCGCCGAGCCTCACAGCGAGAGCCCAGTTCAGAGCGACGTCCAGCACGTAAAACCGGAGCGTCCGGTTGGTCTGACACTGGAGCCCCGTGATGCCGTCGACTTCCTGCTTCCGAGGGACGGACGGAAGCGGAACTCTCTGCACGTCTACTTCCTCTCTGGCTTCCCATTCATCGAGCCGAGGCCGTCTCGTCCGGCAGCAAGCGCTGTATTGGCCGACCGGGCTGTAGTTGCTCAGGAAGTTGCCGCAACTCGCCGAGGTTGAGTTTCTTACGGACGCAGAGGCAGATTGTTGGTTTAGGCAGCAGTCTCTAACGTAAGGCCGCAAGACGTCGCCTTCCTGAGCCACAGAGGGGAACCAGCAGCACAGAGACGAGCGGGCCGGGATCGTCGGCGACGCCTCGAGGCAGATCTCGCACGTCCGGGTGCTGGAGTCTGGGAGAGGAACCGACTGGCAGCAGAGCGAACGGGAGGCGGAACCTTCGTCCAAGCTCAGGTCGGTGCCGTCACAGGTGTGATAACGCACGGCAATGTCTGCAACCTGAAAGACCACACAGACAAACGAACCAACTAATAACGACACCATGGCGTCATCAGCATATAAATTTAAGTTAAGATTTTATTTTGAAATATGCCACCAATAGGGTCCCTTTTGTATCAGCTGAAATGCAACACCATTATCCAATGATTTCTCTTTTAAGTACCGTACATTAACATGTACATGCTTTACTTCAAAGGAGGAAGCTGCTCAAATACCTGCGAGCAGCCGGACTGACTGGGATCCGGGTGCACTCTTTACTAAAGCTGGATGAAATCAGGATGATTTAACTTCCTAAGAATCATCAATTCCACAAGCAGTCAGTAGCTTTAAGGTTCATTTCTACTCCATCAACACCCATAAAAGTACAACCTGATTCATAAAGAAGAAAGGCACACAGGAAAGACCGGCGGACCTGAATGTGAGCCCTGTGGCACACCACAAGTTTTCATTAATCGTCTTTATCAGTTCCTCAAACCCAGCTCACCTGCTGTAGCATGGGACTGGGACCAGACCCGAGAGGATTGTGCGGCAGGAACAGGAGCAGCGCCGGGCCTTTAGTCAGCTCCTGTTCCAGGAGGTGGGACTTTGTCCCCGGAGGCTGGAGCCATTGGAGGACGGTCTCGCTGTGTTCAAACACCCATCTACAGATGGCCTCTGAAGTGAAGTTGAGCTCCCTCCGAGGGAAAACCTGACGGAAGGAAGGATCCAGAATGAGTAATAAGCCGTATTTTACGTGGCGTCTATCGCGGCGCGACGACTTCACGCACCAAAGAGGAGTTAAATCTTCTGTGGAGGTAAACCGATTCGTCCTCCCGTAGTGAAATGGCTTCTGCCACGTGTTTGTTGGTTACAACCCCGAAACGAACAACACCACGGAAATCTGCAGCAGAGTAAATATGAAAGGCAATAATAGAAATATTGAAATAAAATAAAGTGCCCCTGCATTAAAGATCAGACTTTAACATTTAACAACAAGTCGTTTTATTTTCCTCTTACCCCTTCTTAGCGCCTGCAGGGCAGAGGCCAGATACCGAATGTACCCCGGCGGCTGAGGAGAGGCGTTAAACTGGAAGAAACCCACCACTCGAGGCTAAAGATAAGAGCCAGCGTTATCACAGGTAGGCACCGTCTGACTAAAGGAAGCCTCTACGAGACGTTTCCACACCTCGTGATCGGAGAGGAACTCCTTAAGGCTCGACCTGGATGGGAGGTAAGAGAGCGGCGTGACGACCCTCAGGATAAAACCCTCCACATACGGAGCCACGAGCGGACCTTTGTACTCTATCGGGCCGAAGCTGAAAACACAGAGGGGGGGGGGGGGGGCATTGGATCAGTTCGAGCATTTTCGATTTCGGCTAAACGCAACTCTGCAAAACCGAGCAGCCTCACCTTCGGTAAAACAAATGGATGACGGGGAAGCGGAAGAAGTGGTACTGCTTCCTGCACTTCCCCCGATTCCACCAGCAGTTGACCGCCAGGAAGCGCACCTGCGTGTGCGTGTGTGTGTGTGTGTGTGTGTGTGTGTGCGAGACAGGAAAGATACGTCTTCACGCGCCAGCAGGGACTCGGAGCAGGAACAATCCATTGATCCGACCGCATCCGGATCCCATCCCGCCGCTGCGTATGCGTGTCATAATAACCTTTTATTTGACTCAACCGGCGTCCTCGGGTGATTCTGTACCTGATTGGCCAGCCTCTTAGCAACCTGCTGCAATTCCTGCCGCGCAGCCATCGAGTGAGCGCACCACGGCGCGTAGAAGAAGACGAGGGACACCTCCGCCATGCTGCGGATACGGTCCGCCTGGGGGGGGTGGGGGGGTGAAAGCGTGATCCGTTTGTGGCACACGGCTACACCTGTAGGGACCGCGTCTTTGAATCTCACCTGGTCAAGCTGGCCGAAGTAGAAGTCCACCACCGGTGCCTCGGGAGAGAAGAACCGGACCGGAGGCCGCGCCGCTGCGACCGCGTTCCCGGCACGGCTGCAGAAGGACAAGAAGGCAGTTCAAACGGTTCCAGGTGTGACAGTTAGGTGGCGGGCAGCGCCCGGGATCATTTGACTGCAATTTGAATTCAACGGCAATCTCCGTAGCGGAGGTCAGCGTGTCGTTTGGCGTTCGTCGGCCTCAGGCGATGACACCAATCTGACGAAACGTCACGAACCGCTCGAGAAAACGAACGTCCAGCCCCGAAGCTCAGATATCCATCGTGTGGTCCAGAAAGATTCTGGTCTGGATCCTGGTATCGATGCCGGACCGGCTGGTGTTTACCTTTCTGCCATTCATCAGAGGTTATGGAGTTTATATTTGATCAAAGCTCTCCAGAGCTTCCTGTTCACTTCGGTCTTTGCAGCTGCGATTCTCCACGCGTGGATCGGAGGGAGATGAATCTGTTGTGGTTCGGGGACGTTTACTAAACACACCGACGTGCAAATGAACCGCTGACGTCAGTCTCGGTAAGCGGTCCACGGCCAACCGGACACGTCAGTTCTACATCAGCGGTGCCACAAAAGAAGACCACGGCCGGTTTAGAGTCCGGACGACCAGAACCGGCGGCTCGTTTACTGCCGTGCCTGATTATAAATGTAGCGGAGCTGCCGGTTCTTACCTGCATGTGAACCTGACGGCTAACACGAGCAGCACGCCGAGCAGGAGCGCCCCGCACAGCAGAGCCGGTCTCCGGGCCATGAGGATCAGCACCTGCCGGAGAGACCGTCGCGCCCGGCGCAGCATTACAGCCCGTCGGCGGCGCCCCGGCCCATTTATGAGCCCATTCGCACTGGCGGAGGCGGGGACGGGGACTGGATCCACTGGGGGGGGACGGGGCTAACCTGGATTGGACATTAGTGTCGTTGTTGTGGAGGCTATTCAAACGCTGCCGGACCAACCTCGCTTCCCCACGTAGGCTTTTCCACTTCCGCAACAATGACGCAAGGGGGAGACAGTAAAAGCGTTGTTGAACAGCGGGACCGTCACGAGAAAACATTAAAATATCAGGGTGGATATTCGTACAGTCTCTTACTGTTAGTAAGTAAAACTACTGTGAATAATTATACGCTGATTTGCCAACGATAAATACGTGTATATTATTTTTCGTGCGTAGACTCTAACGTGCTTTTTTCAGACAGTCCCTAATGCCTAATCTAATTGTTTCGGAGACAGCAATTGCACCAAGTGGCCTCTAGGGGGCGGTAATGTAATTAGTTGCTGAACATCTAATTGTATGTTCCTGGGTTTATTTGTATCACATTTTTAATCTTAAAACATAAACTATAATAATATAATATTTAAAATATGTGTGATGGAATTTGGCTTATGGCGCCCAGAACCTTCTGGCTGCAGAAGCCCACATTCATTTTTATTTCTGAATTTCATCATCATCATCATCTTCACATTCTGCTTCTGTCCTTACATAATCATCTTCCTTTGGAATTGTTCGGCAATAAGTCATAAAAACAACACACAAGACATGTTAAAAAACAAAAAAACGTGTCATTTTTATTTACTTTTCCACTGCCATTCAATAACTCAGAATCACAGTGTAGAACTTTTAAGCGAAAATAAACTATGTAAAAAATAATTCATTGATTAGCTCTATCCATCCATCACATTGAAATATACACAACAGCAAAAACAACAGCAGGAACTAAAAACTGCTACAAATCATTTCTCCATAAAAACTTAATTAGGACATTTTTATTTGAGCAAATAAAATTAAGATCCTACATTAAATTTTAAATCCAAGTGCCGCGTATGTTATGCAATGATTTTGTTTTCTTTTGATCGACTTTTAAATCCGGCATTCCCAAGGACGAACAACCTGAATGTTTCACATGTCACAATTATACTTGCAAACATTTTCGGAAGGAAATTCCCGACGATATTGACCGATATTCTCACCAAAACTGGTTCTGCATTGCAGACCTAAACAAGCTCTCCTGAACAACATCGTTCGACGTTCCAGCGCTTCTGCTCTTGTTGGTTTCATTTCTCCTTCAATGCTTCTCTTCTCAGAGAAAAGAAAAACGTCTTCCCACAGTCAGAGCCGGACGGGTGAGTTTACCGTGACTAATACACACTTCCTGTCCACCGAGCGACATGCAGTTTGTTACGGTGCCTGAGGTTCTGGATGCATTAGCTGCTGCACCACCTTGTCTATATTAATAATGGGACTAAAATAGAGACCCCAGTAGAAGAGGCAGTTGCACACAAATTGAGGGATGAAAGGCCACAGGAGGGCAAAGACAAACCCTTGAGATAACATCTCCCTCAAATGGCTCCACATCTTGTCTGGCAGAGACCTAAAGGAAGCAGAGGATACTGGTTAGTGTGTGCAGCCAGCCCATGACTTCACAGCGAGACCTTGCGGTCTTGTTTCAACGGAAACAAGACCGCAAGGGCTTTTTTGAAATGCTCCTCTTAGACAGGATGTTTGACTTTATTTGTACTGTAATACATGCTACCGTGTGACTGTACTTGTACTCTAACATTCTATCTAATAAATATATTCATCATCAATTACACGCTGCAACACTCAAGCAGCGCGTGTGATCATAAAGACACGTCTACCTGATAGCGGCTCTTGTCCAGAGCCTCCACAGGGTGCAGGTTTCCAGCACTGACAGCAGCATGGTGTTAACGATAATGAAGCGAGAGGTCCAGTAGTGGACGGACAGCCAGTCCCACGCAAACTCCGCTATCAGCTGGTACGGAAGCAGGAGGTACTTTACGAGAAACTCAGCCCACTGTCGCCAGCTGGGCACCAACTAAACAAAGAATGTCACCGACAACACAAAGAAACGTTTGAGACGTGCGTTTAAACACTTAAACACAAGGCGGATGATCAAAATGTATTTTGCCAGTGTGATTCAGCATCATATTCACGACTCAGTCCGACTTCTTAAAGCAGATCTAAGGATCATGCATCAGCTGGAAGCGTCACCTGTGTGCTGAGGAAGCTGCTCTCCACCGAGGGGTCGACGTGCGCGGCGGACGGACAACAGGTGTGCAGGAAGGGCAGGAAGGTTTCCGAGTAGTCAAATAAATACAAATAGAAGAGTGTGAGACGAGGAGAGCGCTTCAGCGCATACAGCAAGAACAGAGACTTCCCTGCGTTCGCATCCTGGCAGAAAGTGAGGGAAATAAGTATCCATGGTGAGTGGAGTCATTCGGTTATCAGACATGAAAGACATCAAACAGCAGACACAGTTCTTCAAAGCACAATCACGGTGTATTAAATGATGGGACTGTGTCACAACTCTGAAAATAAATGTCATATTCTTAGAGTATTTAGTGGAAGAAGATGTTTTACAGGCGGACTCTTTACCTTATATTCCCAGAGGTTCTGGGGAGGTTTGACTCCCAGGGTTTTCAGTCTGTCCAGTTCAGCCAGGACGGCCCGGCGGTGAGCCTGATTATTGATGCTGTAAGGAGGATTGATCAACTCTTCGTCCCCGAGCATCAGCAGGAGCCTAAAGCAAAGACGCAGCCACATGGCAGGAAGACAACGCGTCTGTCTTCAAAATCTGTTTAACCTGATTTATCTACCTCCCATTGACGTTCTCCTGCTGGAAGGGCGCCCTGTACAGCTGGGCCCACGCTCCCAGGTTATCCAGCCAGGACGCCACTTCCTCCGGCGTCCAGCGAACCACGGGTTTAGTGATCAACGGGTCACGCTGGTCAACTGCAGCCCTGCTCCAGTGATACACCAGCACCACCACCTGGAAACAGCGACGTGTGAGCTAACGCCGCTCAAGAATACAGTCGGCTGCATAAATCAACCGTTGCCAGCAGAAGTCACCGTATGTTTGTCCGAGACTTTGTCGATCCATTCTTGATGCTGCTGTTTTTGTATTCACATGTTTTTTTTTAACTCAGTCTATTTTTGTTGCATGCCCTGCAGCATAGTGCCGTAGAAAAAAAATCCTAGTTTGTGAATTTTTAGAGTTTTGGAAGTCAAAGGGTAAGAAATATTAAACCAGTCTGGAAAAAACAGGAGGTCCAAACTAGCAAGGGACATGTGCAAGTAAAACACACATTTGTGATGTCATTTGCTGAGCTATGGTCAAAATCGATTCACAAAACATGCCGACATTTACCGCCACGTGTCAAAACACACATGGACAAAATAAACATGACCTTTTGACATATGAACACCTGACCTCTTTACTCACTGCTGTGTGCATGTTAGTTACGCCTAGCCATGCTGGGTGCTTGTTCTGCTGTTAAATACTTACAGTCACACATGTGAGTGCAGTTAGGACTCCGGAAAAGAAGAAGCCCGTTCCTTTCTTCTGGGTTGTTCCGGACTGACCCAAGTTGTCACCGTATCTAAAAAAATATGCAGATGATTGACGGATGTTCCTTTATTTAATATAACACCGTGAAAAAAGATGAACACTAAACACTGCATTGCCTCTGGAACGCGAGCAAGCTCCGAGAAATTCTGGGGTTTTCCTGGATCTGTGTTGTCCTCTGCTGAATGACGTCACTGAACAGTTTGTCCATTGCATCCCTAAATAGAAGAGCTTCACGTTAACAAATGCAATTAGTCACGGAAAGCAGCAAGAGAAGAAACAAGTGGTGAAGGTAGGGGGGGGGGGGTTCTCAAGCATCACCCAACTTGGCTCAAAGTGATTTTTACTGAATGATGCTTTTTAATGTCCTAGATATGGGAGGCACAAATAACACACGTCCCATTCTACATCCTCACAGACAAACAAACTAACATTTTATTAAAATCATACCTGAGAAGTATGTTGATTTTTGGAAACCCTTCCCACTTTTCTCTGCACTCTGGACACTCATTTTTGTGAGAGGATTCCCACCATAGAGCCAGACAGTGGCGGCAAAAGTTATGGCCGCAGGTAAGGGTGGTGGGGTTCACCAAGATTTCATAACAACAGTGGCAGGAGAATTCGTTTTCTGAGATGCTGGTGGTCGAGCGCTTCAACAGAAGGGATTCACGCAGGTGGGAAGGGTTGTCCATCGACGCTCCCGGAGCGTCATCCGATGAGCCCGACTCCATCTGGTGCGACTTCCTGAGTCGGAGGAGAATCACGGTTAAATGTCCGTCATTTGAAACGATGGCAGACATTCACAAAACATCTGTTTATCCACCCATCCGGTCATCCCAGCAAGACGTCTTCGACCCATATTTTTAGGTACCGGTAGCTTTTACCTTTTAGAATAAAGGGAAATTCCAAACGTTATCTGACGTTGTGTCAAGACAGACTGAAAGTTGGAGAATTCCAAGTTTTACAATCATGGATCCTGACATAATCAATCATCCCAATCAAAAAAAGAAAACTATTACGTCTGCAAACATGTTTGTCAAATAAATCCAGTAAGTCCACATATACTGAATGTAAATAAACACGAGCTCGTCAGCACCAAAGCATGAAACTGAAACAGAAAGACTTTATTTTAGCCAGGCAAACGACAACTTATGACGTGACTATATTTCATGACGTCTGTCTAGCTCGCCATTAGCCAGTTAGCTAGGAGAGCCACTTTCTTTACTACTCCGCAAAACAAAAACAACACTTTCCTGATACCACAAGGCATGGCTATAGGACTGATTAAGCTAGTCAGCAAGCTAACGCTAGCCAGCCAACAGTGGGCACTAAATTATCATTACCTTTGCTAAAGAAAGACCACGTCATCAATAAACTCACTCGATAACTCGCCTCAGGAACCGCCGTCGACAGGTAAACCGCTGGAGGACGACATAACGAACCGGATCCCGAAGTTACGTCCAGTCGGTCAGTTCACAGAACAGCTACATATTTCTGTTGGAGTCGCCATGGCTGCTCAGGGCAGCGACCACGCCCACCTCCGCGCTCACGTCAGAGTGTCACGCGGGTGCTGTCATTGGTCGAGTGAGGGACAGGGCTCAGCCGTGACGCGCAGCTAACGTCAACCATGTGGCTATTGGACCAAGGTTCTGTTCAAAGTTCGGGTATGACCCCGAGGCTGAAGGATGAGGCATTCTGGACCGCACTGCTAATAAAACGGTCAATTATTAACTTACACGGTGGCGCTGCGCGAGCAGGGGCTCTAATCTATTCCTTGTTCCGTGCTCTTGTTCGATTCGACTATTGCAAATAAATGAAAATTATCATATTTTGTCTGATATACTGTAAAAAAAAAAGAAAAAGAGAGGAATGAAGGTGAGCCGAAATAAGGTAGAATATATGTGTGTAAATGAGAATGTTTGGTAGATAAAAATGAGTGAAAAGTGAATGTTTATTTATGTGCTATGTCTCATACAGTCCGGTAGGTGGCGGTATATGCGCCCACCAGCTCCGGCTGTACTCGACGCTACACGGAGGGGAAATAATAACAAAAGAGGAAGAAGCGGTGGCGCAGCTAAGCTAGCAAAGCTGTACGTGACAGCTGCCACCATCCACAGTAACGCTGCCGTTTAGCCTCATTTGTTATTCACGCTGCAAGCCCGGTGCGCTATGTTTGAGGTAACGTAGACTACTTAGCTGCTGTTCGTGCTACTATCGCTGTCATCTGCTGTGGATCTGGAGCTAGCTTAGCTGTTGTGGTTATCAGGCTAACAGATGGACTTCATTCCGGCTAACCTGGGTCGGCAGGACGGGCTGAATATCAGCGCCGTTTTGCGCAAATGCAAATATAGTTTTTATTTTAGCACCCTTAGATTTAGATGTGATACAAAGGTGTTATTGCTTCATGTGACGGTTTATGACTACCTTTATAAATAAACATAATGAGAGTTATCAGAAGCTCACCACCGCCGTTTGCTTTATTTCATTGGTTTATTTGGGACCAAAATGGAACTCTGTTGGTAGCATTCTTGGAACAAACTCTCTAACGGATCATCGGTGTGGTTGTCTTTATTTCTTTACAGGATCCTGACCTCCAAGATCCGTTGTCCCCGAGTATAAATGAAAACTATCCTGGCCAGAATTCACCAGATCACCTTTCAAAAAAAGCATCAGTCAGCCCTGACTATAATTATGAATCACCAGAGGTTCAAGTAATCATTAAAGAGGAAGAGGAGGGCTGGACTGTGAGTGAAAATCGTGAGTGAAAACTCTTAGTTATGCGCAATCCATCACTAGATGACATTCACATTCTTGATTGATTGTGATGTTTCATGTGTTTGTTTTGCCTTTTTGTTAGACCCAGATGAGAGCTTCAGATCAGAGGCCGAAAAAGAGGCTACTTCCACACATCCTAGTCATCCCCACCTCAAAGAATTGGAGAAAGACGGCACCATTTCATACAGAACAAAGGGACAGAAGAGGGTATATTTAGTGGCAAAATGTTCCGATGAGTCTTTTGGCCCTGCTCTCTATGGTCAAAGCGCCTCTGCCAGAGAGGAGAGGCGGAGACAGACGACTAACTGGGGATTTTTGAGCATTCCACGGATTTACCAGTATTACTGGTCCGGTCCGAGTCATTTTTTATGAAACATATTGCTGGTTTCAAAGTCAGATTAAGAATGTAATGAGGTTAGGATTAGGGTTAGGCAGGTGACTTTCCTGAGAAGTATTTGGTTTTTCTATAATTGATTTTTCCAAACTTGGTGTCACTACTTCTCAGATTTCCTTTTGTGGGAAAATCCCGATAGACGCACTCATGCTGCTGTGCTCTGTGTTTAGGATTCTCCTGAGCACAAGGTCCCGATGCCACATGGAGTCGAGACGGCATCCACGAATTTAGAGGACCAAACACTCCATCTGACTGTCAGATTACAGGCAGGGCAGGAGGAGGAGGAGGAAGTGATTGGTGGTTTAATCAACTCTGATGGAGAGGTGGTTGAATGGGAAGAAGGCGAGTTGGTTGTAAAACACGTTTACTTTGCATCCGCAATGTGTTAATTCACTCTTATTTTTGGTAAACTAGTAAAATAAAATAAACTGCATGAACAACAGTTTTAAGGTACCGTTGACGATGTTGAATCTCAGTTGTCAGGAATGCCAGGCGTCTTCCAACCTGAGCCAACCATCCTGTTTCTTTACAGGAGACGACGGTCCCGACCACGGCTCGGATTGCACAGACAGTCCTCAGCCCAGAAAGGTCATTTCTTTTAAGACACATTTTTAGGTTTATTTTGAAAGATGGAGAGCTGAAATCCTCCCAAACAACAAATGACTCTTAAGATACTTCCTCTCAGGCTTTACGGAGTGTCATCTTTAGATTTATACAGCAAAATACACATGAGCAACAAGCCAAAGCTTAGTCATCAGAGTCTGATTGCAGAGATAATTAACCGGCAGGGCTCCAAATGGGCAGGAAGTCCATCTTCGTGCTGGTCTCTCCTACTTTTAAGACAAACCGCTTTTGTATATTTTATATTCTATGCTATAACCATCACCAGGATAATTCGTTTACCTTCTTTTTAAATTATTCTGACTCCAGGGTGGCGTCCCGTCTATGTCCCAGCTACGAGGCCAAACGCAGCGTGAGGGCAGAACCCTCATCACGGAAGTTGTCCCTGTGGAGGGCGAAGAAGAAAGGGAAAAAGAGAGAGTGGCAAAAATGCAAGCTGTTTCGTCCTTAAATCGTGGTAAGCGCGAGAAAAAGATTGCACGGTTTGTAGATTGTAGTTATGACTCTGTTTCTGAGGTCATCTTCTTGCATGCACTGTTTCCAGGAAGGAGACAGAGGAGAAAGAAGAAGGCTCCAGAAATGGCTGCGGCGTCATCGGATGTGTCCGACACAGAGACAGTCCCTGCACGTCCCGGTGAGTGACGGAAATACGAGACGCAGCTCATTACAAGCAGCCTGGAAGTGTTACGCAGGAACGTTTCAGACAAGTGAGACGGTAAAGGTCGCGTAGGATGTTCTATTTTTAACCCGGCATTCACAATTCAGCATCAATATATGAACTTTCTTACAGAATGTGTGTGTTTTCTGTTGTTGTTTTTTTTTTGGTCAAAAAGTAAAGAGAAGGGGCAGGAGAAAGATTTCTAAAACTCCGAAGCCGTTCGCCGGAGACTTTGAGGCCGAGTCAGGAAGTGAGTGTTCCTCTAGGTTTTTATGAGCTACACTTTTGTGGCGCTAATTATGCATGTTTTGTTTATTTAGATCTACTTCTTTATCTTCCAGCGCTAAGACGCACCCGAAGAAAGAGAAATCGCCCTACGGTTGTGGAATCAGAAGAATTCGACTCAAAAACTCTCCGCCACGTTGCTGGTAAGACGGGAAAACTCCTTCGTTAAAGGCCTCTGATTTGTTGCTCGTGTGTTTCAGATGCTTTGCAGTACATAAAGACGTGGCTACCAGCCGGATTCACTTTTCAGTAGAGCACACAAGCTAAAGTTGGTCACATGTCGGCTGTTTTGAGGATCAGCTGTCAATAAATGCTTATATTTATATGACGGTTTTAGGAAACACCACCCTTCTTTTTCTTTAACTAGCAAAGCGACCTCACAGGAGGAGGAAAGACGACGACGGAGGACACACAGGAGCTTCTGCTGGTGAGTCTGACTGTATGAGCTTCAGCTTCTGCCCGTTTATCACATGAGTTCTGAAGCCTGATGGGTATTTTTCTGTTCCCAGACGATACTCTGTGCTACTGAACGATCCCAGAACTCAGTCCTGCTTGATACTAGAGGACTTTAACTTATTAACCCCAACATGAAACGTCCTCGTTGCTTTAATAACAGGAGAACTGTAATTCTAGAAAACCTCACTCACTCTTCTCTTTTTGTACAGAACTTTTAATTTATGTTTTACCTCATAGTGGAGCCAAAAGGTACAGGAAGGGTAGAGCTGTTAGTTAAACCGACCGCCGTTGGTCTTCAGACACATTTTTCAAACAAAGGCAGAATCTGACCGACATTTTGTAAGTGTTAAACACCTGAAGCTTATGACTTGACTTTTCAGGGAAGAAGCGCCCTGGCAGAAAAATGGTTTGCGTTCCTGTTGAAATCCCTCCGGAGCTCCTGAAGAAGCCCAAAGAGAAGATCCAGTATCACTGCTCTGTGTGCGGCAAAGAATTCCCTCACGCCTACAAGCGAGAGCGGCACGAGTTGATCCACACCGGAGAGAGGCCGTACTGCTGCTCCATCTGTGGCCGTGGCTTCAACCAGAAGGGGAATCTGAAAACGCACTACAAAGTCCACTATGGTGAGGGTGGATCACGCTTTCCTTTGTGTTACTGACGACACGCTGTTGTCCGTGTATAGAACACACGCTAAAATAGATAGCACATACACAAGAGGTTTGGGAGAAGAAGAAGAAGAAGAAGAAGAAAATGGCTTTTTTTGTTTGAAATGTGGGAAGAGATGCGTTAAATATTGTTCTGCATAAAGAGCGAAACGTGATTTTTCTGCTTCGCATAGGTCGTAAGGGGGCAGCGGATCTTGACGATGAAGTGAACCCTAAAGAATCAGAACTGTCTGAATACTTGAAGTCTCTGCCGGGGGAGTCCAGGATCAGATCGTCCCTCCACTGCACGGAATGTGAAAAGAAATGCGACGGTCCCTCACCTGTGCAAGAGCACCACGTTGCCACGGAAACGGCCGACGAGCCCGACGACACCGTCCAGCGCAGCCGCTCTCAGCTGTTCTTCTGCCGCCGCTGCAGCGTTCGGCTCAACGACGAGGAAGAGCTGGAGGAGCACATGAGGACCCACGTCAAGGAGAAGCCCTACTCCTGTCCCGACTGCGGCAAGAGATTCATCAATGAGAGCTACATAGAAATCCACCAGCGCATCCACACGGGTGAGAAACCATTCCTGTGCTCCCAGTGCGGCAGAGGCTTCCACACAGCCTCCTCGCTCAAGCTGCACGAGATGCAGCACTCTGGGGAGAGACCGTTCGCTTGCTCCATCTGTGGGAAGACTTTTCGGATTAACTCGTACCTGACGGCTCATTACCAGACCCACGTTAAAGACAGACCGTTCGTTTGTAGCGTCTGCGGCAAAGGCTACTCCAGAGCCGAGGAGCTGAAGGTGCACCACAGGCTTCACACCGGAGAGAGACCCTACGAGTGTGGGCAGTGCGGGAAGAGCTTCATTTACCGCCAGGGTCTGCGACAGCATCAACGCACGCATGCCGGGAGACGAATCGGACCGACCAGACAGCTGGGCAGACCGAAGCAGGACACCAGGCTGGACGTCTAGCAGTTCATCTGGTTGAAAATACTGCAGTAAATGACCTTCCTGCCGCCTGCAGATAGGGATGGGTAGCTTTTGGATTTTATTTATAGACTGCCAAAAGTTTCAACCAACACAGTAAAGGAATAAGAGACTTGTGGACTCCTGGGTTCTCACCGGACTTAAACCAAAAGGAAAATAACCACCAAGGGTATACTGACAGTCGAAGAAGCAGAGAGCTGCTGTAGATGAGATAGATGATCGTCTCACCTACTGGAACTGGACTTGCACCAATGTTCCCTTTGAGCCCCTGACCCCTCCCTTCCTGTCCCGGGTGATTCAATTTAGCACCAGCCATTTGAAAATGCCCATCTTTGTTAGAGTAAATAAACGTTGCATGAATACCAGCGCAGCATAGCTTTTATCCAGAAGCTTATTGATACTTCAGTAATGTAGAGTGATTTTTAGAGCTAATTTATTGCCAGTTCCTGGTACCCATCCTGTACCTACAGACTGTTGCTGTGTCTGAAAGTATGCGCTACAAATTATTTTTTTGTCTTTCTTGTATTCCTGTTTTGTACCCGTGTTTTTCAGTTTACTCCTCTCTTGTATCTCATCTGTAAAATTTGAGTGCCTTTGTATCATGCATGCCAAATGCTAATATTTAATGTTTAAAAAATATATATGCACAATATCCTTGTTATTTTAAACCCTAATGACTGAATGCAGAATTTTTTTTAGAAACGGGTCTGGTGTTTTTCTACATTTTAAATGACGTGTCCAATTTCACAAATGCTGCACCCGTCCCAGGTGGATGACTTCAAAACAAACGCTTCAGCCCTCTTATATGACAACCCTGACCCTGTTTTACCTCAGGTTATTAAGGTAGACTTTAGTACTTTTGATTGATATGGACTCACTATGTCGTGTTTTATTTTATGTGAGTTCAAAGACAGTAGAAACACGGAACAGTAAATCCCATTGGGCTTTTATTTTGAAATCCGAACAGGATGTTCCTACGCCGCTATGAGTAGCTAGCAGCTAAAGCTAGAAAGGTTATCAGACCTCAACGCCGATGCAACAATTTATTAGTGAATGCTAGTCGGCGAGCATTTTGCACATTCTTCGAACATATTAAACATGAAAACGAGAGAGAAGTAGAAATAACCTCGCGTCGTTTCGGGAAACTTCTGCGGAGCGACTACTTTCTACCTGCGGGGGGAAATCTATGCGGCGGCTGGTCAAATTTCTATTGTCTTGTAAAGGCTTAGCTAGCTTGGTTAGCAAGGGTTGTGCGAACGGAGGTGACATTTACAGTGTAAATAATGTATTATTTACGCCGTGGGCCTAATGTGGAATTAGTTTAACGGGCCCGAGTGTTACTGTCGGTGAGCTCCTCTATCTTAGGGGGCTAATGGTTTGCTAATTGCTAACGTCAACAAACTAGTGGACGCCATGTCGGCGGTGGCTAGCTATGCTAATAACAGTTTCCTCAAAGGCGAAGGTGGTCGTTGACCGAAGCGCCGGTCACGGCTGAAAGGTCAGACACCGGCGTCCGTTCAGCGGCGTGTGCTTTGACGAATGGATGCCGCGACACCGTCGATGCCAACAGGTTAGTCAACTGGGGTTATCCCTAAAAGGTGGGGGTATCACGGTATTAGTCATGGAGCAAAAGCCAGTCCCACCGAGCTAATGCTACTGGGCTAGCTGGGCTACTCGGTGCAGATCAACGAGTTGCTTCTCCAGATGTACTAAATGACCACTAATGTTGCACGCTAATATCTTGTTCGTTATTCAAAGATATCTCCTTTTATAAATAGACTTCATCAGGCCCGGTCAGGTTACAGCTGCCCCCCTGCTGAAGTGTCCTTGAGCAAAGACAGTTTGTCTTCACATTGAGCCAATGTTTGTCAGTCTAACGTTTTAACACGAAGACCTTTATCCTGACATCTCTGTGTTCGTAGGGACTTTCCACTTCGTAAGTTGCTCCTCAAATTGTATTCAGATTTTAAGAAACAAGAAACGCAACTGTCTTCAGGCTGTTTTTGAGACCATACGCCGGATTGTTGATTAGCCTAGAGAGAATATGGTTTTGTTGTTGTTATTGTCTAATATTCTAAATTAAATTAATGTTTCAAATTCATCAAATCGTATAATATTTATGCCCCAGTTATTTTCCGATAGTACCCCTCTGGTGCTGCTACGGTTCCAAGAGTGACAGTCGTCGTTGGTCAGCTGTCTGCCAAAAATGTAAAAGCTTTCGGTCCTGTGTTGACTTTTTAAAATGGTTATTTATTTGTTTACTGACTCATGAGAGTTCTCTGTTTTCCAAGGTTATATATGTATAAGAGATGGGTTCTGAAAACCCTGAGGACTTCGGACCCGCACCGATCCTCCCTGAAGAGGAGCAGCAAGAAATTGGAGGCCTGATCAACTCGGATGGAGAAGAGGTGGATTTTGCAGATGTCGGTGAGCAAATCAATCTGAATGAAGTGAAATAGTCGAAGTCGTCGCCCCGTGGTGCCGGGTGTCTCGCCCTAATCCCTATTCCTGTACATTATTACCCTTCGTTAGCTTTTCCAGTGTCGTATGAGTGTAACTGGCAGGGATGTGAATAATAGGAAGCGTCGCTGTGGATTGTGCTCGGGTGTTACCCGTGTTGAGTCTGTTCCTGTCTTTCCGTTCACACAGGAGAGAACGCTACTCCTGGCGTCCCGCCTGTCGTGTCTCCCTCCAAGAGGTCTCCTCAAAGCGAGGCCGAGAAGCCGCCGTCTCTCCACACCTGCTCCGTCTGTGGCAAAGACTTCCCGTACGCCTCTAAGCTCCAGCGCCACTTACGCACTCACTCGGGAGAGCGGCCCTTCCCCTGCTCCATGTGCGAGAAGAGATTTCCAGAAAAGGGTTTGCTCATGATACACGAAAGGGTCCACACTGGGGAGAAGCCGTTCCCGTGCACTTTCTGCGAGAAGAGATTTGCTAGTCAGGGGGAGCTCAGGTTGCACCGACGGACACACACTGGCGAGAGGCCGTATCACTGCTCCATCTGCCTGAAGAGCTTCTCCCGCCACTGGCATCTGAAGACGCACCTGGAGGCGATGCATTCTGAGATAGTTGCTGGTTTTATCAGGAAGAAGTTCCCGTGTTCGGACTGCGATAAAAGCTGTAACTCTGCTGCGGAGCTGAGAGATCACCAGAGGACTCACACCGGAGAGAGGCCTTACCAGTGCTCGTTCTGCGACAAGAAGTTCGCCTTGTCGGGCACGCTTGTGCGGCACGAACGCCTCCACACCGGCATCACGCCCTACCACTGCTCCGACTGCGGGAAGACGTTCGCCCAGCAATGGACGCTGACGACGCACATGCGGACTCACACGGGGGAGAAACCCTACAGCTGCACGCAGTGCGACAAATCCTTCGTCGCGCCGGGAGAGCTGCGCAGGCACACCCGGATTCACACGGGGGAAAAGCCGTACGCCTGCGCAGATTGCGGGAGGCACTTCTCACTGGCAGGCACCCTCCGAAACCACAAAAGGTCGTGCACGAACGGCAAGAGCGGATCGGTCGCCGGCGTCGTCTCCGACTCGATTCCAGCGGCAGCCGGTGAAGCGTCCCGGCCAGACCCGGTGGACGGCGCCGGCTCGGAGGTAGAGACAACCGATATTCTACAGCAGTTTGAGATTTTCTATTGCTTTTTTCGGCGCCTTATTCGTATAATTCTTTCCCAACCCTGTTGCTTTGTTTGGGTCTTTTTGCTATCAGATTGCAGCTGAGCCTCACATCTCAGGCGCTGACAAAGCAGCTCAGTGCGGGAACACGGCGGGGGAACCAGACGACGTCGCCGCCAGTCCACACGTGAATGTCATAGTGAAGGAGGAAGCAGATGAAGAACCTTTATGTGGTACAGCATCGTGAGATTCCACATCTTCTTTCTCTGTGTATCGGAAGCGGTGTAATAGCGTCTGATGATTTTTCCCATTGACGCTTGTGCTTTCGCCGGCAGAAGAAGCTCCTGTCCGAGTGTCTGGGAGTGAGGATTGTGTGTCGACAGACGACGATGAAGAGCAGCAAGAGGAAAGCAACACGGACGTTAGGATTACAGTAAAAGAGGAAGAAGAGGAAGTCAACAGTAAGCAAAACACTGTTATTGTTAAATACAGAAGGGATTTCTTTTCTCCTCCTCCATAGTTCCTACATGAGTAGATGATTCGATGTTGGATTGTGTTATTCTCACATTTGATCTTATTGGATTCTACAGGGGGGGGGGGGGGGGCGTCGTCCCAAGCAGAAAGCGCCATGTCAGCTCTCTTGGTCTTTTTAAATGGCATTTTAAACTTGGCCTTTATATTTCCACAGGGACTGAAGCTGATCCTGAAGCTGATCCTGATCCTGATCCTGATCCTGGTGCCGGCGGTAAAAAGGCCAGCCCTGCGGCCTCACCGGTGCGAGACCAGCTCGGCGACAATGCGACGATGAGCTCTTACCGCTGTGGGCTCTGTGGAAGAGACTGCCACAAGATGTCTGCGCTTCAGATCCACATGCGGATTCACTCGGGGGAGAAACCCTACCAGTGCAATCTGTGTGGGAAGCAGTTCACCCAGAAAGGTCAGCTCAAAGGTCACCAGAAAGTCCACACGGGAGAGAAACCTTTCTCCTGTCCGGATTGCGGGAAGAGCTTCGCCCACTCCGGGGCCATGAACAGACACCGGCTCACGCACACCGGAGAGAGACCCTACCACTGCGCCCTGTGCGACAGGAGCTTCAACCAGTCCGGCCGCCTGCGGGAGCACGAAAAGATCCATCTAGGGGAGAAGTACGACTGTCCCGAGTGCGACAAGAGCTTCACGCGAGCTTCGAGCCTCAAGAATCACTTCAGGCTTCACACGGGCGAGAGGCCGTACGGCTGCGACGTCTGCGGGAGAGGATTCAGCCGCTCCCAAAGCCTGCGGCTCCACAGGCGGAAGCACGGGCAGATCCAGACGGAAGACGAGTCGGCGCTCAGCGCCAAGAACGATGACTCATCGCAGAGTGACGATAACGCTCCGATTAATATGTGTATAACGAACAAGAATGGCTGACGACGTGTTTATAGAAAAAAAGAGTATTATAATTCAAGATGTCAGACGGTAAAATGTGAAAGAAAGGGACTACCTCGTTGAATATTCATGGGCATAAAACGCCCAGAGAGATACTTGCTACACAGACGACCTTCGTAAAACCTTGGAGACGGCTTAGATGTTGAATTCATGACTCATATTTACTCGTGTTTATCCGTCTTTGTTAGTCGCCTTAAATTATAGCCCTCACATTAGATCTTAATGGTATTATACCGTACTTATTTAAGGCCTGTGATTTCACTATCTCCATGCAGTATTTGTCATTTTAACTAATCTTGTATGTGGAAATTGGGTAACAAACATTTCATTATTGTTGCAAAGGCCAATGAGGAGTTTAGGAATCAGGTGAAACTGGAAATTCATTCTTTGAGCAACTGAAAAAGAAACTATTGAAGCTGTGGGATTATCAGAGTCGTCAGGTTTGTTTTGAGTTTTTTTTTGTTTTTGCCAAAAGTATTTTTGCCTTATTGTTCATAATTTTGTTTTATCTATTTTCTTTTTGTACAACGACTGTTCAACCACTAAATTCATGGTTCAGGTTCACCTGGTTTAGACCCAACTCTTAAAGGCCAAGTAACCATTGTGAATAAAATGGCTGTGGTCCAACAGCAAAGTGCTGCCTCTGTCTAAATGTATGGGACGATGTTATACCGAACAATAAACGTCTAAATATCAACGACTAGGCTTGTGGCTGTCTGAGTGCTAATGTCTGTATGTAAAGTCTGTAAGTGGATGTTTCAGTAATGCCTGAACACATTTATAGATAATCTGATCAATTCTGCTCGATTGTTGGAGGCAAACGTTTTATGCAACACGTTGGGGAATTTAGTTGGGTACATAACATTGTGTAATTATCTATTTTTGTAAGTGTTTTGTTTTATTTATTTTTTAACGGAAAGGTCAATTGTTTGAACAGATTTTATGCAGATGACATCATCACACACCAGGTGACTAAGGGCCGGCCTACCTTGTGCACGTGACCTCGGCGAACCGGCTTAAAAGAAGGCTTCAGACAGCCGAAATGCGTTGGCGTTTTTAACAATAGTTATCCATGTAAAATAAAGGCTTTTTATTTTTTTCCACCTTTTTGAGTGTTTTCAGCTCTTCTGCTTTTTCCTGATTTGAATGATCCATACACTGAAGAGCTCCAAAAGCACGTTGTATCATATATTCTTTAAACAAAGATTTTACATCCTCCAGCAAACCAAGTTCTGAAGGTATTTCATATTCCTGTTTATATGTTCATTTCCCTTTATAGATCTGTTAACCATTACATGCACCTTTACAGGTTGTCAGCGCATTCGTACCGCACGGAAGTTTAAACATTCATATTCATATTTTTTTCACAAATCAGTTTCATTCTGATTTACACCATCCGTTTATCTCAAGCTATAACGGCTTGACGATTCAATTATGTACGACAAATACAAAAATTGCCGTGAACCGGATGATTGTCGAAATTACGACATCCCTGAATGCGACATGAATGTAAACAGAGGCGGACCGTGCAGACGGTGGATGCTACGGAAGCGTTAGCTAACATAATATAATAAAGGAACTATTGTTCTATATAAGCTGAGTTTAACAAAACTCGGTGTGTTAAGGTAAGTTAAATTAAATTAGTCGATGCTAACACCGTTCTCGGATGACGTCATCGCACGTAAATTGAAGTTACAGGGGCGTTTAGCTACAGGAGCTAACGCTAACACGGGTTTCACGCAGAGCTAGCTCGCTGAAGTGGCCTGAAATACAGTTGCTGTTATTTTGAACAGCGCGTGGAACGCTTGGTGCGATCGTGGGCGTTCGTAATCCCGCAAACGTTGATGATGATGGCGTGAAATGTCGCCAGTGTGGTGCATATTCTCCCTGGATTGTTTAAAGTACAGCAGCGAGTCACCGACGAACAAAGTTTATTAAGAAGCAGGATTATAGCATTCATTTAAGTGATCCTTAAACGTGCTTGGATTTAATCTCCTATTCTGGAATGCATAGAAAAGTTAAACATTAATCTAGTACGTCCGCACTTTGCTTTCTTAAGATCAATAATGGATTGATTGATTTGCCTCTGTTTGTTTTCTATCAGTAAAACCCAAATATTTCTCTTTTTTGATGACCAAATAACATGAATATAGTTTTATTCCAATGCAAGGCTTTTATTTTGAACATGCACACTATAACTCCTGTAACTGTGTTTAAAGCGTGCACAGAAAATATTTATTTTATTATCTGTTGAAAAACCAACCTGTAATATTTGGAATGCTTTACAGATTTCATTGATTTATAAACTAAAAAAAGAAATGGGGGTCCAATACCCACCCCTCTGACGTGTGCTAGTAAAGAACGCTCCATTTTTTAGCTGTCCTAGTATTGATCATTTATTCTATGAGCAAATCCGATGAGATTTAGCCATGTCATCCTTTTTCCTTGTCCGTGTGCACGGTGACCTCATGCTGACCTTTGTTCTGCTGTCTCTGTGTTCAGTCCCTCATTTTGACAAGCATTCCGTTGAGATGGTGTCATACAAGCGGCTGAACCCTGAAGATGTTCAATTTTCCGGTGCGGTTTTGTCGGAGGAGCGTCGACCCGTCCGACAAGAAGTTCCAGTGAGTCCAACCGGAGTTCGTCTCTTTGTCAGGCTCGTGATTGGACCGATTAGATTCTAGGAGCACTTCTGTTTTTGTTTTATTTTCACCCTCTGTGTTTCTTTGTTGGTCTTTAAACCGGTTTGTGCAGCTATTTAACAACTTTCTATGATAGCCCAGATCCAAAATAGTTCAACATACCTATGAGTTTAATTTATTGATCAAGACAACAATCCTCACTTCATTGTTAATTGTGCAGGCCCAGTTTATTTCTATAGCACTTTAAGGCTACGCCCCTTTTTTCTATGCTATTTAGCCTGGAGTACATTTTAATTGCCATCCTTCTTTTTATTTTTATAAACCAGTCTTCGTGTGTTCCTTCTCACTTCATCTCTTCTCTGGGCGTGACGCTCATTTGACTTTCTTGCGTTTTAAGGCGCTGCAGCTGGAGGGAGCCTCCTTGCTTCCACGGAGGCCGCCATGCTCAGTCGCCACAGCCCTCCTCGTGATTGGTTGCCTGCTGCTGTTCCTCTTTGGAGGCTGGCTAGTGGGAACAACCTTCTGGCTGCGACGCCCGTCAAGCGAGCATCCCCATCGGCCCCCGCCACCCGCCGCTGCACCAACCCCAGACTCCCGAGCCAGCGCAGGGCCGAGCGCCACTGCAGCCGCTTCCCGTGGCGGGGGCTGCAGCCTGATCCCGGAGGCCTGGAGGTTCGACTGCTATCCCGAGAGAGGGGTGGTTGTGACCCGGGAGCTGTGCGAGGCGAGGAACTGTTGCTTCGTTCCCGCGTCTGCCGGTTCCACGCCGGCGGGGACAAACGGCGTCCCCTTTTGTTTCTACCCTCGGGATTTCCCTTCCTACTCGCTCGTGTCGATGAACGACACGTCCCTGGGACTGAAAGGTACGCTGAGGCGGGAGGTGAAGACCTACTACCCGGCAGACATCCTCACCCTGCAGGTGGAGATACGTTACGAGACGGCGACGCGGCTCCGAGTCAGGGTGGGTAACTATTCCTGAGAAAACGACCCACGTCTTCCTCTGGGAGACATTTAGCATGCTAGCTTTGAGACACTTGATCAAAACGTCGTGTACATTTTTTATTCCACTCAGATCACCGACCCCTCCGACGCTCGGTTCGAGGTCCCGATCTCCGTCCCCTCCCCCACCGAAAAGGCAGCGAGTCCAGACTACGTTGTCGAGGTTTCCAAGCAGCCGTTTGCTCTGATCGTGAAGAGGAGGTCGGATAAAGCTGTGCTGTAAGCCGGACTTAAATAAAATGTCTACTTTAGACTTAAAGAGGAAGACGGGCGACTCATGAAACGATCTATCCCATAATAGTGTTTCCTCTGTCGCTGCTTCCTCTCAGTCTAAACACCGCAGCGGCTCCCCTCTTCTACGCCGATCAGTTTCTCCAGATGTCCACCTCCCTGCCGAGTCGGTTCATTTACGGCCTGGGCGAGCACCGCGCCCCCTTCCTGCAGGACGTCCACTGGACGACGCTCGCCATGTGGGCCAGAGACGTGCCCCCGACGGTATCGGGCCCGTTGCTGCTTCGGGTGTAAGCGTAATAAATAAAACTGATCGCGTTCCTCTTCACGACGTAGGAGAACACCAACCTGTACGGCGTGCATCCGTTTTACCTGGCGATGGAGGACGGCGGGAACGCCCACGGCGTCTTCCTGCTCAACAGCAACGCCATGGGTCGGTGTGCAGCTCGCCGCGGCGCCTTCTCCGTCATCTCCGGCCTCATGCGTGTTCTCGTGTCTCGCTTTCGTCAGACGTGACTCTCCAACCGGCCCCCGCCCTCACCTGGCGCACGATTGGTGGAATCCTGGACTTCTACGTCTTCCTCGGTCCTGATCCGGGCTCGGTGGTTGGACAGTATCTGGAAGTCGTAGGTCAGTTTGACGGGGCGTGTGCCACTAATCCTAATTTTCTGTCGCTGCTCGAGCGCTAGTGGACGAACGGACGAGATTCCGCATGACGTGCGCCGGAGCCTGTTTCCGTTTCATCGCCCGCATCCCTCTGTGTGTCGCCAGGCTCCCCGGCGATGCCCGTCTACTGGGCTCTGGGCTTCCATCTCTGCCGCTGGGGCTACAATAGCAGCGATGCCACCTGGGACGTTGTGAGGAGCATGCGGACTAACGGAATGCCTCAGGTTCGGTTCCCCAGCAGGCGGGTTTCGTCCTTCCATCCCCATCCTGCGTCTGCTCTGGTTCTCTCGTGACATCACAACGTTCACGCCCACTCAGGACGCCCAGTGGAACGACATCGACTACATGGAGGGGTTTAGGGACTTCACTTTTGACTCGGTGAACTTCGCCACGCTGCCTGACATGATCAAGGACCTCCACGCCCACAACCAGCGCTACGTCGTGATCGTGGTAGGCGGGAGGCGGGAGGCGGTTCCTGCCCGTGCGTGTGCGTTGTGCGGTTGTGTGACGGTTGTCTCCACCTGTCAGGATCCAGGAATCAGCAGCACCCAGCCCGAGGGTTCGTACTGGCCGTACGACGAAGGGCTGAGGAGAGACATTTTCATCAAAGGCGCCGATGGGAAACCGCTCATTGGGAAGGTGCGGCCCGTCGGGCGGCGCAGCTCCTCCTCCTCCCCAAAGATCAAACTGCACGTCTTCCTCTCAGGTGTGGCCCGGGCTGACGGCGTTTCCGGATTTCTCCGACGACGCCGCGCACGAGTGGTGGTACGACAACCTGCAGCGGTTCCACCAGAGGGTGCCGTTTGATGGATTATGGATTGTGAGTAGAACAACCGGGAACGCCGCTGCAACCGGCGTTTTCAACCGTCCCCCTGATCTTTGCGTTTTTGCTTCTTTAGGACATGAACGAGCCGTCGAATTTTCTGGACGGTTCCACCGACGGCTGTCCCTCCAGCGGTCTGGAAAACCCTCCGTACACGCCCGGTGAGTTAGCGTCTCCCGCGCTACGTAGCGTCCGGCTGTTTGACATTTCCTCCTTCCAGGCGTGCTCGGAGGGTTGCTGAGAGCCAAAACCTTGTGTGCGACTGCACAGCAGAAACGCTCCGTGCACTATAACGTGCACAGCCTGTATGGACTCATGGAAGCTAAAGCATCTGCAAGGTCAAGACGCGGCAAAAAGCTAAAATGCTGAACACTTCCTGGGGCTCCACTCGAATCTACTGTCCCGCCTGCTTCCTCTCCTTCCAGCGCCATGAAGCGGATCGTTGCCAAGCGACCGTTCGTGATCTCTCGCTCCACCTTCCCCAGTCAGGGCATGTACTCTGGTCACTGGCTGGGAGACAACCGGAGCCGGTGGAGGGACCTGTACGCGTCTATAGCAGGTTAGCGTCGGCGGGCGTCTGCTGGTGAGGACAAGGAACGCCTGTTTCCGTTGATCCTTCTCGTCTCGCCGTCCTGACGTCGTCCGCCTCTTTACGCCCTCCAGGAATTCTGACCTTTAACCTCCTGGGCATCCCGTTGGTGGGAGCGGACGTCTGCGGCTTCAGCGAGCAGCCGGAGGAGGAGCTCTGCATCCGCTGGACCCAGCTGGGAGCGTTTTATCCCTTCACGCGCAACCACAACGCCATCGCCATGGCGGTGAGCGCCTCGCCTCGCCAGGCGAGTCCTGCGTTCTGCTCTCTGCGCGGTTTGAACCGATTTCTTCTCAGCCACAGGATCCGACCGCCTTCAGCCCGCTGGCTCGGGCCGCCGCGCAGCGGGCGCTGCAGCTGCGCTACTCCCTGTTCCCTCTGCTCTACACGCTTTTCCATCACGCACATCTGCACGGGCACACCGTCGCACGGCCGCTGCTGTTCGAGTGAGCGGCGCCGTTCTATTCCGTCTGGGTCTGTTTGGGTTTGGTGTCCGGGGTTGATTCTGACGGATCTCCTCTGATCGAAAGGTTTCCAGAAGACGTGAGGACTTATGGGCTGGACAAGCAGTTCCTGTGGGGGAGGAGTTTACTGGTGACACCGGTTCTGGATCCTGGAGTCGACTTTGTGGTTGGTTACTTCCCAGAGGGTCTGTGGTACGACTACTACACGGTAAGACCCCCCCCCCCCCCACCATGCTAACTAGATGTGTAGACATCCTATTTACAGCCCCCCCCCCCCCCAGGGCGACTCTGTACGCAGCCGAGGCGAAGACCTTCGCCTCGACGCCCCTCTAGATAAGATCAACCTGCACCTGCGCGGGGGCTCCGTCACGCCGACGCAGGTACACGCCCCTTTATACCTGCTCCGTCCGACGTGTCCGACGATCTGTCCTTAAGGTCCTCCTCCTCCTCCTCCTCCTCCTTCTTCTTCGTGTGTTTCTCCCAGACGCCCAACCGGACCCTGTGGCTGAGCAGCGGTCAGCCCCTCCATCTGGTCTCGGCTCTCTCTGGCGACGGCGCCGCCCGCGGGGATCTGTTCTGGGACGACGGCGAGACCATCGACACCTACGAGACCGACCAGTATGCCTACGTCGTCTTCAGCGTGGCGAAGGTACCCCTCGAGCCGATTCGCTCTCGGCCCCCGGGACGCTTAAACGGCCCGTTGACCTTTGCCCTTTCACGTCGTAGGGCGTGATGACATCAGAGGTGCTTCGCAGCAGCGTGGAGGCCACGTACATCACCGTGGAGACGGCCTCCTTCTACGGCGTGACGCAGAAGCCGAGCAGAGTGCTGGTGAACTCCGTGGACGCGGCGTTCGCCTACAGAGACAACCAGGCGAGGGCCGGGGCGGGGCGGGGCGGGGCAGACGCAGACGTCGTGTCACAAAGCGTTTCTCCTTTCCAACTCTTCTTCTCTTCTGCTCTCTGCAGGTCTTAACGGTCGGAGATCTCGGTCTCAACCTCAGTCAGAACTTCACCATCAGCTGGGGTTAAAGGGCGCTCCAGGAATGATCGTGTTTGTGCGCCGGACTTTTTTCACGCTGATGGTAATCGTGAAACCGACGTGATTCAGGAACGCGCCTGAAGTTAAGGACGCTGTCCGTGACCTCCAGGCTATCTTGGCTACACTAAAACGAAACGCTCGGCTCGGCTTCGGTGCCTTCTTTACTTTCCTCTTTATTTTTCGGTTCGTGTCTCAAATCTGTATTTTATTTGTAGTTCGTCGTGTGTAAAATGTCGTGCTTGAATGGGCTGCAGTTATTGTGTCGGTGAATCAGGCGCCTCGTGATTCGTTCCTGGGTGCGTTCCATTTGCTCAGCTTTACATCCTGGAGACCGCTGTGCTGCTATGCATGAGGAGTTCTTTCATAATGTCCCAGCTGTAAATGCTCTGCAAACATTTGACCGAGCGGTTCCTCTGCACCGGTTCTCTGGAGCCTCCGATGGAGGACTTAAATCCAGCGCCGCTACGTTTCTCCCGCTGAAGGGAGGATTTATTCTGTGTCTATTTGCTCTTGATGCCGTGAAAACAGAATTCTGCAACAGAATTCTGATTTATTATTTGCGTGTCTTTACGATGGTTTCTGGTTTCGTTGCTTAAATGTAATCAAACTAGAGCTGCTTGAATTGTGCAGAATCCGTGTTCTGTTTCATGATGGAATGTTTTATGTTTGCGCCTTAAAGGTTCACGAGAAAGAAAATAAATGTATTTATGAAAACTAATCGCGATCAATGTTTTTTTTTAATTATTCTGAGCAGATGCGTTGGAGCTCATCCTCCACTGGGGGGCGCAGTTTGTCATCTAAGTCATTCTGTCTTCTGATCTCTGCAGGGTTTTTAACAAAGTGAAAGCTTTTAAATTGTGTTCCCTGACTCTTTAAACTCTGATCTTCCTTAAAGTAAATATTTAACAGACCTAAAATACTCAGAAAACAACAATTACCACCAAAGAATTGGTGCTTATGATGTTGCCTCACAGCAAGGTCACGGGTTCAAATCCAACTCAGGCCTTTCTGTGGGGAATTCCCATGTTCTGCTCCTGGCCGAGTGCGTTCTCAAGCTATTTGTAGCCTTTGAGTAAGAGACGAAGACAACATTTGGACTCTCATGAGCCGCGTCGCTCTGCAGAGCAAAGGCCGACGACGGGACCCCCCCCCCCCCCCCCCCCCCAGAGCTTTGAATTCTCCTCCGCTGCTGATGGACACGATGGACGTATTTTCATTGGCCCTGTGGAAACGTTCACAGGCTAACTTTTTCCAGATGTCAGTTTGTGGAGGCTGCAGAACATCGTTTGGCGGGGGGGAGGGGGGGGGCGGGGTCTCTGAAAAGCATTCTGCTCTGCTGACGAGGGCATTTCCTGTCTGGATTTGAGAGGATTAAGTATTCATGCATGGGGGCGGGGGGGTTGTGGACACAGTGACAATAGTGCCTTCTCATGGGGAGGGTGGGCGGGGGGGTCTGTACATTCGAATTGGAAAGTTATGTCTAAGATGAATTCAAATTGGACTGGATTCGTATCAAAGCTAAAAATGCAACTTATTGTCAGAGTTTGTGTTTTTGGAGAGAAATCCACCGAGTTTTTAAGTTGGGTGAACCAGAATCCAGGCCTCTCTCTGCAGGGGGCGCTCTGAGACAAAAACAAAAGGTGTTGCACCGCAGGTGTCAGGTAGCCGCAGAGCAGGCCCCGCCCCGTCCCGCCCCCGCGAACACACCCAACAGGACAGGTAAGGACAGAACGGGCTGACGCACACACGCGGAAACCACACCTGGTGCACCGGTTTCACAGCTGATCCACCGAAACCACGTAAAAATACACATATGACGGTGTAATAGGGGCGGGGCAGATCCACGGGGGGGGGGGGTGTCCTCCGGGTGCTGGTGGACTTTTATTCTTTGGGTTTGTTTTTAAAAATAAAGAGCGCGTCTGTTGGAACTGTTTGCGTATTTCTTATCTCTCCGCTAAATCTGTGCGCTC
Source organism: Brachionichthys hirsutus (assembly GCF_040956055.1). Lineage (NCBI taxonomy): Eukaryota > Metazoa > Chordata > Actinopteri > Lophiiformes > Brachionichthyidae > Brachionichthys > Brachionichthys hirsutus. Next base: position 11,909,530 of record NC_090913.1, read on the forward strand.
GACAGACGCAGGATCGAACCCCACCCGCGGCGCGCGCGCGCGTCGCTGACGTCCAGTCACAGGTGTTACGTGCGTGTCCAAACTTTTTGTTTCCCAGTCAAGGAAAGGTGAATTCCACACACACACGCACGCGTGAGCGCGCTGCGCGGCGGGCTGACGGTCACTTCCCGCATCCCAGCGCGTCAGAGCAGCCGCGTGGAAACGTTCATTAGTCTTCCGTGGGAGGGAAGGAGGGCAGGGCGCGCGCGTGCGCTCGAACGCGGATCACTTCGGGACCGGAGCGGCAGGATGGCGGCCGTGAAGGCGCTGCAGCAGTGGTGCAAGGTCCGGTGCGACGGTTACCGGGACGTGGCCGTCACCAACATGACCACGTCCTTCCGGGACGGACTGGCGTTCTGCGCGCTCATCCACAAACACAGACCGGATCTCATGTAAGTAGGGACCCCGGAGGATCCGAGCGCGCCGTTCCCAGTGTTCCCAGTGTTCCCAGCGGACGCAGTGCTGCGCGCGTCCCGCTTTTACCCACATGAAGTGTTCCTGGATGAGTTGGATCCAGGTCCTGGATGAGTTGGATCCAGGTCCTGGAAGAGTTGGATCCAGGTCCTGGAAGAGTTGGATCCAGGTCCTGGATGAGTTGGATCCAGGTCCTGGAAGAGTTGGATCCAGGTCCTGGATGAGTTGGATCCAGGTCCTGGAAGAGTTGGATCCAGGTCCTGGATGAGTTGCTTTTACTTCCGTTCTTCAGAGTTGAGTTTGAGCAAACTTCTGCTCCGCTGGTCTGCGCGAAAAGCAGGAGGAGGAGTTCGGTGGGGGAGTGGAGCTGAGAGCGCAGCTAATGCTGGGATGAGTCGCCAGGCTCGGGATTTGATCCGTGGGATGCTGGGATGGGAAGTCTGATCACACGTTTGTCTCTTTCCATTTCTGCTGCAGCGACTTTGATTCATTGAAGAAGGAGGATGTTTACGAGAACAACAAACTGGTAAGAAGTGACTCTGCTCTGCGCGGCGGCGCTTTTGTCCCGGCAGACTCGGGGTCCAATCCATGGATTTAAAAATCCACCCCTTATTTTATCTTTTTGTGTGTGACGCATTTTTACATCTGTTTACTTTCGATGCATTGATCCCCATCCTTCAGATCGCTAACATGCTACTGTAGCCATGCGAGGGGCAACAACGCATTATTGCCCCCCCAGATCACAGGCTTTCCTTGATGCCCTCTAGGAGGCGCTGTCTCGCTCCCAGTAAAAACCCAACATCTCTGGTGGCTCTTTTGTTCCTTCTGCCTTTCGACCTTTGAACGACTTTGACAGTGCGTCGTGCACTTTGTTCATTTACGTGCGCTTCGGCTTTCGTTTGATCTCTTTGCTATTTATTTATTGCTGCTGTTGCACGTGTCACTCGTGCACTTTATGGCCGGGCCCTTCGGCGGTGACATTCGTGGTCCCCAGAGGATTAACTGTCTCAGCTGTAGTTGAAACCTTTGGCTCTTAACTTTTTGTAATGATGCTTATTTGTTTTATCAGGAGGCACAGTGGCGTAGTGGTTAGCGCTGTCGCCTCACCGCACCTCCGAATCCTATCTGTGCAGGGTTTGTGTGTTCTCTCCGTGTCCGCGTGGGGGGGTTCTCCGGGTTCTCCTCCAAAAAACGTGCAGATTAGGTGAGTTGATGGCTCCGAATGATCTGACTCTGACGGCTGATTCCATTCTGCTGCCGGTGAACGTCGGCCTGCCCCGGCTTGTTGGGTTTTTCTGCTTCCAGGGACACGCTGAAACTAGTTTTGTAAATTCCCGACTCCTAAAACGGCCTCTTGGCTGATGACGTCTCGCTTTAGTCTGGCCTGACTCGGGGCCTGACTCGTGGCCTGACTCGTGGCCTGACTCGTGGCCTGACTCGTGGCCTGACTCGGGGCCTGACTCGGGGCCTGACTCGGGGCCTGACTCGGGGCCTGACTCGGGGCCTGACTCGGGGCCTGACTCGTGGCCTGACTCGGGGCCTGACTTGTGGCCTGACTCGTGGTCGTTTGTACCAATTAGTCCTTTTGCCTATGACTTGCTGGCACCCGTTTCTGAAAGTCCACCCTCAGCTTCTTCTGCTTCGTCGGATAAAGTCGATGTCGTTTCCAGGCGTTCACGGTTGCGGAGGAGGAGCTTGGAATCCCAGCTCTGTTGGATGCAGAAGACATGGTGGCTCTCAAGGTTCCCGACCGCCTCAGCATCCTGACGTACGTCTCCCAGTACTACAACTACTTCCACGGGCGTTCCCCGAGTGAGTATCCGTGTCTGATCGAGTGCGTTCCTGCCGCGATCCCGCCTCCTTCGTCCGTTAGCTCGGCTATTTGTCGGCTGCAGTCGGTGGAATGGGAGGCACGAAGCGCCCGGCCGAAGGCCCCGCGGTGGAACGACCCGCCAAGAAGAACCAGCCGGTGGCGTCCAGGGAGTTTCCCGCTTCGAAACCCGCCGGAGAGAACGCCCCTCCTCGCTCCCCCAACGTCACGAGGCCGTTTGCTTCTCCGAAGGCGACTGGGAATGCCAAACGGGTAACGAGAGCGCCAGGTCGTCGGATCAGTTTCAGTTCGCTCTGGATTCTTGTTGCGTCATTTCGCTGTCGACTTCCTTCCAGGATTGTCCGGTTGAGAAACCGCATCAGACGGGCACCTTGAGTAACAAATGTGTGTCCTGTAACAAGCACGTTCATCTGGTGCAGCGACATCTAGTGGACGGGAGGCTGTATCACAGGAGCTGCATGAGGTAAGGGCCCATGGGAACCCATCAGAACCCATAATGAACCGTACCTCAGACTGACCACCTGATGCTTCTGCCCCTCAGGCTGTTGTCGCCTACATACCCAGCTGCCCCTCTCAGAGATTTACCCACAAATGTCCCCGTTTCCAAATTCACTTCTCTAGCAGACTCCAATAAACCCAATACAAATACTCCGGTGCATGACCCCCCAAGGCCAGGACCCACATGGCCGAAAGACAAACCGAGCACTCCTCCGAGCTTCTCCTGCAATCTCCCGTCTTCATCTCCATCTCCATCCCGACGAGTCGTTCAGACGCCGCTGGTCTCTAAAACCGCGTCTTCGTGGACTCCTGGTGAATCCACCTTCACCACAACCGCCGCTGTCCTCCCCAGGCCTACTCCGGCACCTCGCACCTCAACCACGGCGGCAAAGACCCTGGAATCCAAGCTCAAGTTCTTGCAATCCGATAGCACGATGGGCAGGGAAGAGGAAAAGCCTGCAGCTCCCAAATTCGGCTTAAATAAAGGTCTGAACGCGACTCGTAAGGTCCAGCAGGCCTCGGCAGGTCAGGCTGTGGGTTTACCTGTGAATGTCGGTGGCGCCGGCAGAAAGGAAACGAGCATCAGCGCAAACACGGCCGGGGACAAAGCGAAAGCTGATGGCGTAGCGGCTGCAGACGCAGGAAAGGCGAGCGACACGAAAGCAAAAGCAGCGGCTTTCATCTGCAAGGCGCTGGCCGAGGAGAGCGGCAACGACAAGCCGGCGTGGACGACGGTGGTGCTGAAGAAGACCGACAAGTAAGTAACCTTTTACTCTAGTCTGACCTCTACTGGTGGGTCGGTGAAGCATCTCTCCACCTCCACTTAGACCTTCTCCAGGCGACGCTCCGAAGAAAGAGACGGAGGCTGTCAGAGGGAGGATGAGGTTGAAAGCCGACCCGGCGCTGCTCGCCGACCTCCGCGCTCCAGACAGAACAAAAACTTCCCCGAGCCCGACCCACAGGAGCGGAGTCAGAACCAGGACGCCAGAGAGAGGGGGCGTGAAACCCGGCGGCGCGTCGCCCAACGCCTCCGGTGAAACTCGCGCTGCACATTTCTGTCTGGAGATGTACCTTCAGGGTTCCGTGAACCTTCCTGCTGTTGGTGCTGATCCGTTTGGGGTGAATCAACTAAAGGGAGATGAAAACATTTCCTTCTTTTTGTTCTCGGCAGCATCGGAAAGTGAGTCTCCTGCGGATTGGAGGTTGAAACTGAAACCCGTCTCCAAAGAAGCCAAGTAAGAAATGATTATATTATTGTGTTATATTCATTGTTTTACGGTCGGTTCCGTGTGCTGCGCCCGCCCATCTGTCCATCCCTTGATCCCGCCCCCCCCAGGAAGCCGGTACCTGCTGCTCCTGTCTGAGACGAGACGCTGCTGACAGGTGACCTCATGAAATTCATTGACGCTTACCTTTTGTTCATCCGCAGGCCGTCTCGTCCTTCCACGCCCCCCCCAAGCCCCTGGGCTAACAAAGCTGGGAAGCCACAAACGGCAGAGCCTTCTGCGGAGCCCCCTCCATCCCGCCCGCTCACCAGACCCTTCATCTCTGTCACCCCACCAGCACCGACGGGTAACGTGGCCGCTCACCTGTCCTGTGATGCTGCTCTGCTTGAATCATGGCTACGCCCCAACCCCGAAGGGGGTGTCATTTTGCTCCCGAGGTATTTTAGTCGCGTTGTGTTTTTTCCGTTCCCATGGCGACAAGCTGCATTTAACTCATTCTTGGAGCGGGACTTGTCCCGGATGCGTTTCTGGGACGTGAGACACTGTTGGGGATGAACTGTCAGATCTGCAGTGACTTAACTTCTTCTTTCTTCCATAAAGTGCTGGTTTCTGTATAGTTTAGCATTTTCTCTCTTTAATTACAGGATTACCGAACGGTCGGGGAGAACGACGTCCGAATGGTGCCACCTATGAGCCCAAGGTTTCCAAGGTACTGAACCTGAGACTTACATTTTATAATTTTATTTTGAGTCAAAATACTAATACTAATAATGATAATTAGCCTTTAGAGGATGACACTATTCATCAATGACTATTTATGCATAACCTACCTTTGGATTAGAACCTCATAGATGTGTGATGGGTACGAGTGAGGAGTAGTTCCTACACAAATCTAAATGTGTGTGTGTTGACGTGTAGATTAAACCCGACTACATTCGCAAAGAGGACATCTTGAAGGAGCTGCAGGACATCGAGAATAGTCTGACCGAGCTGGAGAACAAGGGAGTGGAGCTGGAGGCGAAGCTGCGTCGCTGCGACGACGGTGGGACGGGCGCGGAGTGTGTGCACCGCCCCGTGTTGGGATGGGGGATTAAGTGTGTGTGTGTGTGTGTGTGTGTGTGTGTGTTGTCAGACCGTGAAGACAACTCTCTCATGGTCGAGTGGTTCAGCCTGATCAGGAACAAGCAGGTGGCGATGCGCCGGGAGTCTGAGCTGGTCTACATGTGAGCGCGCACACACACACACACACGCACACACACACACACGTAGAAAGGGGGACGCCACTATTTAGCGATTAGCGAAACAGACTTGTGGCCAGAAGGTTAACAGTTTGAATTCCCACCTCCGCCCTGGAGCAGGACGGCACCCCCGCCTCCTCCACCGGCTTGTCGAATTCATCATCGCTATTCATTGTATGAATTTGTGCTACCCCCCCCCCCCCCCCCCCGGGGGTTAAATAACAAGGACGCGGTGCTAAAAACTCCGAGGTGGAAACCTTTAATCTAACGTTGTGATGTGCAGCGGGAGAACGCAGGACCTGGAGGAACAGCAGCCCAGCGTGGAGCAGGAGCTGCGGAGGCTGATGGACAAACCAGGTACGGGCTCGAACCCGCCGACCGCCAAGGCGGCTGCGAGTGCCGCGCCGGACGTCCGACTAAAACGCGTCTGTGTTTGAGCAGAACATCTGAAAACCAGCTGGGAGCGGAAGAAAGAAGAGCAGCTGATCGGCAAACTGTTGGGGATCGTCAACGACCGGAACGCCATCGTGGACGGTCTGGATGAGGACCGGCTCAGGTGGGCTGCTCTCCGGTCCCTTTTTAAAGTATCGCCGCTTCACTTGGAACTAGTACAGAAGACGAGCGTGAGCGTTAGCGTTAGCGTTAGCCTTCGACCCAAACGTCCCGCTGCAGCGCTTTAAACCTGCTCCCGCTTGTTTTTCCTCAGGGAGGAAGAGGAGGATGAGCAGCTAAACAAGATGCTGAAGGATTTCAGTGAGCGTCTCGACTACCGACCACCCCCCCAGGCCGTCTGACCCCCACGCCGCTGCCCATTAGTTATCTCAACCTCAGTGTCACTGCAACTCGGTTGGCTTGTAAATTATCCAGTTTAGGATTTCCATCATGGAGGCCTCTAATTGAAGCAGATAGAACTCCGTGCGCGTGTGTGCGTGTGTGCGTGTGCGTGTGCGTGTGTGTGTGTGCGTGCGCGTTTAAGGGTGCTGCAAAGTGATGTTTTCATCACATTGGATCTAATGACTGCTAATGGAAAAGGCATCCAACAAAATGCTCGGCCTCTTTCTGCCAGCGGCGCTCCGATTGGACGAATGGCTAATGTGGCTGGTGGATTTGACCCTCTGATGGAACGGAGTTAACGCCGACCTCATTTGCAATTCATGAGCGGGAAAGCAGGGCTGGAATGGAGGCGATTTATTGAACTTCAGCAGGAGGTCGTTTACGCTGCACGGAACGAACGCCGACCGGGATCCGCAAACGATCCGTTTCTAGTTGATGCGTTCACGAAGTCGACGCCAAAGCTTCACAAATTCCTCCAGTTCTGGAATGTTCCCGGTGGGATTGTTGTGGGGGGGGGGTTATCAGCAGATCAAAATGATATCTCCTCCATCATGTCTGCCTGTCCGTGTCAACCTATTTCTTCCCCTCCTCTCCCTGTCAGACATCAAGACAGAAAAGACGAGGAGAAAGTCTCCGATGTCCAGGCTGTTCGGATGGGGGAGCAAGAAGGAGGAATGATCCGGACGACCCGGAACACGGCGCCGCTGCTTTGATGTCTCGCTGTGGAGTCTCCGTGTCGGCGTGGGATTCATGGATTCACATGCGATCTGTCGCTCCGAGCGCTTACGGAAAAAGACACTTCCTCCTGTCACTCATGATGTGACGTTCCTCCTGCATGAGACGCGCACGGATGATGGGGGGGGGGCAATGACTCACCAGCCGGAATGTGATTGGGTTCAGCGCTTTGGTTGTTAGTTTTATACCCTTCTGCTCTTAATGTCTAGTTAATGCTGCCAAACACACACACGTTCTCTCTCTCTCTCTCTCTCTCTCATGGTAGTTGAAGGTCGAAGGTCATTCAGCTGTTTTCTGCCTCTGACTAACGTCGGGGTCGTATTCTGACCCGGTCCCAGTCACAATGGACTGCGTTCCCCTTTTTAAACTGAAGCTCTTTCTGTAGTTTTTCTTCTTTAAAATCTTTTTCTTTTTTCTTGAACGCTGCCCTTTGACATGGTTAGGTTCTTCTCCATTATTAGCGGTCAGCCAGGGATTCAGGACAAATGAGTTCAGAGGCAAAACACAGAGAAGGAGGAATTTCTCCTATGCATAATTATGGATTCATTTATTTTCATCACAGCTAAAAGGATTGATCACTCTTTATTTGGAATGGGTTTAGTTTCTATATGCTTTATATTTTTACATTCATCTACAGGAAAGTACAGCAATTAACCTTTTTTTAAGCATCATGTGACTGAAATGGTCCATATTGGATCTGTATTTGGTTAAAATATTTCTTGCTTAGTTTGTCTGTGTTGTAATCTATTACTTTTGAAAGTTATCTTTCCACAGGCGCTGAGACAAAAGGGTAATTTCATTCATTCGAAGAAAAATAAAGGCAATTTGTGCTGCATAATTTTAATGCAAGGTGTTGGCACTGTACAGATTTTAACTATGTCAAAGCTTTTGTTTCTTAAAAGTATTTTGGGTACAACGGTCTGATTATTAAATGGATAAACTGGTGTGTTAATAAAATTCACTATAATAAATTGACTATATATATATATATATATATATATATATATATAAAGGTAAAATATTTTTTAGAATTTATGCTGGGGTAAATAATGTAAAACCCCCATATAATGCAGTTGTAGTGTTTTAATTACGGTAAGCAGGGCTGTTATAGATCCTCGGTGCAGGGAGGGTGCAGTTCCTCTGCCTGACCGCTAAGGGGCAGCAAATCACTTTCCAACCCACCGAGGCTCCGACAGCGCGAATCGGCTTCCGGTGAGGAAAACTGAAAAACGTGCTGAACGTGGAGGTCCATGGATTTATCACTGGGTCATGAAATGAAATCAGGTTTGGATTTTTCTTTCAGTCTCACTACTGCAGAAAACCTAAACTTACAGCCTATAAAATATAAACTATAAAAAACTAACTATAAAACCAAAAACTTTATAGCACAACAATTTAAAAGTCAACCAACCCCTCTTAGTACCTGCTAAAGAAAAGCTTTAGCGCTAGCTGAGAGCATGACATATTCCAAATAAATGATTGGTGAGTTTAAATTAAAAATACTAATACTACTAATGTTGGAGCAGAGAATGTATGGACACTGATCCAACATTTTTAATATGTTTGTGTTTATTTGTGACTCATGAAGTCAGATGGAATACAGCTGAATTGTTCTCATATTTCCTCCAGACTCATTTACACATGAAAATAAAGCATTGAGGGAATGAAATTTAGATTTTCTTTGGCCAGAACAAACAAGCAACAACAAAGCCTTGAGTGACAAAGACGGGAACAATCTCGCCGGTACGGTTAAAGTTTTTATGCAACATTTTAAAGCGAAGATCCAAAAAAAATGCATTCAAGAAGAAAACGGTGTGGAAATTGCGTTTTAACTCAGTGGGGTTGTTTATTTATTTTTAGCACCTTTTTGTGTCAAAATACAAAACTGTAATCTCCTCCTTACTAAAGGCAACATTTGTTCCTGTTGTTATGTGTGAAAGTGTTTGCTTCTTCCTTCTCTAAAGCGTGATAAATGTTCCATCAGCTCGCCGCCGTGTGTCCGTATCAATCACGTCTCCGCTCGACTTTGGAACATGTTTATCTTGGGGTGAAAATGTGCCTTTGAATGGAGTCAGTCAGGCACATCTCTGACGGGCGGGGTTGAAGACTGTAAAAACGGTTCATTCACACGACACAACGGGCCCTCACATGTTCGCGTTTCAGCAGTTTAGTCTCGGCGAGGCCCGACGCCGCCAGGACGTTTGTTTAATCCGTGTCACGCTGCTGTAAGCTCCATCAGACGCCTCTGTTCTTGTTGCTCTTACTCCTCCAATGGCAGGCGGCCTCACCGCGGCCCGGCCTTAGCATTTAGCAACACGGCTTAGGAAATAAGATGGATCAAGTATCCTCTATCAGGATACTTGATCCATAGATCCATGGATGATAGTTATAGATGAATGAAGGGGTGAGTAAATAGATTATCTTGGACTTTTGGTTTTGAAGTTTAAAACCTCATCTTGTCGGCTCCTTTATTAACATAAGACATCTGTGGACATTCAGGCTGTGCTTGGATAACATTCCTTGCAGCCCAACATGTCTGTCCTCGAGCAGACAGTGAGGACGAGGTGGAAGGCAGACGTCAGGGTGAAGACAGATTTCTGCATGGAGGAGGAGGAGATTGATGCTTTCGAGGTGATTTGTGTTCCTCGTGCAGCAGAAAGTGTCTCTTTGTGATGACAGCGCTGGAAAAGCAATCAGCGCCCGTGTGTGTGTGTGGGGGGGGGGGGGGGTGTCGCTCCGTGGAAGCCCTTTGGATGTGGTCGCGACTCGCATAAACACACACACACACACACACACACACACGGTGCAATGAAAACACACCTGAGTGGCGGCGACAGGCGGGAAAATCATCTCGGGATTCTGGTTCAGGTCTACCTCATTGTGTTTCTCTAAGTATCTGTGACAAGTGTGTGTGTGTGTGTGTGTGTGTGTGTGTGTGTGTGTGTGTGTGTGTGTGTGTGCGTGTGTGTGCGTGCAGACAGATTAAGCGCCTACATGGATGGGTACTTGTGTTTCTCAAAATGAGTGATGTAGCAGACAGATCTGCGCTCGGTGAATCGCGGCTGAACGATTCCGCTCGTTTTCAAGTCAACACTGGTTCTGTTAAAGGGTTTGATTGGAAGGGAAAAGAAAACAGGAAGCTAATAACCCAAAATGTGCAGAAATGTAAAGAAACGGTCCAATTTCCATTAGTCGAGTTGGCAAAAGAAGAAAAAGTTACATTTCTAACAACCAACCAGGAGGTAAATATGGAGGGCTCAATCTGGGATTTATTCCCATCATCTATAAGGGAATCATCCGTAAACAGAAATCCAGTGTTGATTTGTGTTCTACCAGGTGCTAACAAATCAGGGCAGTTCAATCAGCTGTGAGCGAACGCATCCCATCATCACACATGAACAGCTCATCGCTTCATCGGATTTTAAATCTCAAATTTAGCTGATTCCTGATTGGTTCTGGGAAATTTCCCTGAGTTATCACCGCCGGAAAGCTTCAGAGTCGCAACCTGAACAGTTCCTGGTTTGGCAGAAATGTCATTTTAATGCAGCCAACGATCAATCACATAAAACGGATGGAAAAATTAGGTTTCCAGGGCCTGTAATAAATTCTTCTTTATGTTAAGAAAACTAATCTGAAGCCCGTATTTCTCTAAATGTGATAAAATAAGATCTTTTCCTGGTGTAATAAAGGCGGGAGCTGCTTCCAGTCCTCCAGAAGACAGAAGCAACTCTTTAAATCCAACTATTCCGTTTTAATGACACGAGAATTGCTTCATAAATAAAAAATAAACCTCACCTGCTCCTATTTGTCTGTTGTGACACGTCAACATGGCCTCTGACCTTGTGTTCCTTTGAATGGCGGCGACACGCTGACTCGGCGTTGTGAGCTCATATATGTATTGTTAATTGAGCTGAATTGAGATCATTGGCAAAAGCTGAAAGCAGCAAATGAGAAAAGCGCTGGAGTGGCTATCAGTATGACAAAGGAACAAAAGTGAAGGAGGAGGAGGAGGAGGAGGAGGAGGAGATGATTTCCAGCCGTAATCCAAATTGAATTAGATCGATAGCATCTCTCATTCTGGCTTTACTTTATACGTTTCCACGACTTTTCTCCTCATTGCTCTTCCTCAACGCTCCTCTCCACGCTCCTCTTCGTCGGCGGGTCGCTCCTGACGACGCTTCTTTAAAAGCACAAACTAACGAACAAACAGCAATCAGTGGGCGTTCATTAGACTCTCTCTCTCTGTCTCACTGTTAATAATGTGAATTAGCATATAAATGAGATGGCGTGCGATTGAATCCACTCTGCCTCAATCTGCCCTTCGGGACTTGTGATTACGTCTTTCTCGTCCTCCTCCTCCTCTCCCCATTACTCTGTTCCTCTCTCCGGTTATTCCCCTCCTCTGGTCCCGCTCGACGACTCCTTCCGGCCGTCGTTTGTGATCGTTTGTTTGTCTGACTGTTTGCTCTGGCTGTTCGTTTAACTGTACTTAATTGCTGCTGACTAATTAGCAGATGAGTTGAGGCATTTGGGACATAGAGAACACACACAGACACACACACACAGACACACACAGAGCGACACAAACACGCATTCATGTCATCTTTTTGTTGGTGTCTTTAAACGTTTGCGTCTCCTGTCACACAAAATCAATAAATAGTTATTAGTTATTAGTTCCTGTTTCTCTCAAATCATGTCTGGTTGTTAGAAGTCTTATTCTTTTTCTTTCCTGTTCATGAAATATGTTTCAGACGATGGCGATTCCTTCAGGCTTCCCCGTCTCCGGCGTACGCCGGTGCAGCAGAAGAAGAAGGAGAACGGCGTTTATCCTCCTGATGTCTTCAACGAGCCGCGGGGCCTCTGACGGAGGTAAAAGTTGAATAACTGGCTTCAGAAAATGGATGAATGAAAGCGTCCCTTTAGCCGGGGCAGCTATCGGCCGCTAGGAACAAGCTAACTAGCTCCTGAATAGCTCAGCGACAGCGGTGGGACACGTTGACGTTTTAATGCACTTGTTTATTACGCCGTGCTCCACGTTGAGCCTTCCTCCATTGGAAACGAACCCGCGGCGTACCGGGAACGTTACCTGGATAAACTGGACACGAGAAGTTATTTTATCGCCACAAATAAAAAGGATTCGCCGCCATCGTGTCGCCACGTTCGGGGCGGCGGCGATCTCAAAGCAAACGGGTCCTCGTGGCGATGCCAATCATCCCGGCAGGTAGAGCCGCCGTTTTTACGATTTCATTTCTTGTTTATTGTGTCAGATTTTTTTTCCTTCGTCTTTCTCGAGGAAACATTTTGTGGCACCCTCTAAAGTTGACGTGGTACCCGAGTAAAGTCGCTTTATTGACTTGCAGTAAATATCGCAGTGCAAATATTTCAACTAAAATTACAAATATGCTAAAAGTCTGACAACACAGCAGACGGAGCAGAGCAGCACGCGGGTGTTTAACGCTCCCATCATGGGAACCGTGAGTCTCCCACTCGCGTTCCGCTGACTCAGCGTTTTCTCTGGATAAACACTCCGAAAGGAGTAAACGCTAGAGCAGTCAATAAACTCAAACGCACGCCAGAGCGTCGAGAGAACGGCGGATCATCCAGGGGAACAGCTGCAACTTCAGAGTTTCTCTTTGTGCTTTATTTCTTCTTCTGGTTCCACACACACACACACACACACACACACACACAGAATACACACGCGGCAGCAATGGCGATGGGTGATGTTGGAGCGAGTGATTAAAGTGGAGCACTTGTGTTAGGCTTCCCTCGAACAGGAAGAACATTTCAAGACACACACACACACACACACACACACACCAAAGCCTTTCAGAAGTCCGCATTAGACCCCGTAATCTGATTCCTGGCTATCGCTTTCCAAATCAAATCATGACACACCACTCATATTCAATATCACCAAACCTCCAGTCTTTTAGTTTGGCCTCTCCGACCAGCGTGTAAAAGCTTCATCATGACCACGATGATGAAATTATCCTCTATTATCCCCTTCTCCTCTTCTCGCTAACTCTCACTACCCCCTTTCTGTCTTACTTGAAGGAGTGCGCAGATTTAATTTACGGCAGGACTCGTGAGCCACTTAGTGCAATCTCTCGCCGTGTGCGAGGATTGATTGATTAGGTCTTATCTTGTAATCTGGGTCTGTGGTCGTTTGATAGGCCTGTTTGTTCTCTCACTAGTCTCCCAGTCTTTCTATCTGGATCTTTTTTTCTTTATGTAATTTCATGCCTCTGTCTTGTGTGTGCGTGTGTGTGCGTGTGCGTGTGCGTGTGCGTGTGCGTGTGCGTGTGCGTGTGCGTGTGCGTGTGCGTGTGTGTGTGTAGGTGTGTGTGTGTGATGGCCCGCAGCTCCTCGCTCTACGTTTCCAGCATTGTTGGAATCAGGCACTGATAAGTACGAATTGTCTCGCAATATTAGAATTGGGAAATTACATGCGCTGCCCGTCGCAAACTTGAGGCCCCTCCCTCATGGCCCCGCCCTCATGACCCCGCCCTTGCAGCCGCTCTCTCACCTTGCATGTTTTTGGAGGAAACCGGAGAACCCGGAGAAAACCCACACGGGGAGTTTCCTCTTGTGGAAACCAGACTGAGGAATATTACCAGACCTGTAATAGGAAGCAGGAAGTCATGAACAAACTTTCCTGACCCCCCCCCCCCCCCGCCCTCCTCACCTCCTTTAGGCCTGGAATCCAAACGCACCCCTCGCATGGTGCCTGAAGCCGACCTCTTGCCCCCGCACCTGCCTCCAGGTCTCTCCTCCTGCACCTTTCCCACCGTCTGCCCCAACCTGACTCACACAAACACACACACACACACACACACACACACACACAGCTGGAGCGGCAGGTTTCCTCTAATGACGTCCTCAGAGTATAATTAGTCTGGCCAATTAACAGCAGTAACGATGCTTGCATTCATTATGTCAAATTACACTGCGCTGACAAAGTGTCAACTCAGCTCTGCTCACCTGCTGAGGCGATCTGCGCCGGTGTGAATTTATCTGCGCGCTTATTAAATCCCTCTCATGCTTCTGGAGATGACTGATGTCCTGCCCGGTCCTCCGTGCGTGCGCGCAAACAAAGGCGCACGCATTCAATTAGCGCATGCACTTTCCAGTGGATCTGTTATTCTGGTTCCTTTCCTGGCCCGTCCAACCATTGGCATCACGATATTGCGTTATTAAATCATGGATATTGATTCTGCGCCCGTGTTACAGATATTAAATGCGATATATCACCGTGAGTCAGATGGGCTGGTGGCAGCTGTGATCTGTGTGGTGTGATTTTACGCGCACGCACGCACACACACACACACACGGAGGAGGTAGATTCATCTTAATTAGCATCAGGTCCTCTGGAGGTAAACTACTCTGTCGGGAAAACACACACAGGCAGGCAGAGATAGACAACGTACAGGAATTGTTTACTCAAATAAAAATTGTCATACTACAGTACAAGTACTGCATTCATAATTTAACTCATGCTAAGCACTGGAGTATTTTTGTACTAAAAAACAAACAAAGAGCTGTTGTTTAAATTGGCCCCATTGAAGGCAGTTTTTGTTCACTGTTCAATGTTAAAACCTTAAAAGCAGTTTAAAACTCAGAAGGTGCCGCTCCAGGAAGTGGGAGAGACGTTTGCATAAGGTTTTGTGGAAAAAAATATTAAACAGTGTTTGAGTGACGGGTGTGGGTGGGATGAACGGACAGACGAGAGGAAGGAAATCATTCCTATATTCTCGTCTACTTCATCGGTCTCAGCGGGTTCATCGGCCGCCGCCGCCGCTTTTAGCTGAACAACCAACCGGGCTCATTTCCTTCCCTGACAGCCATCTAGTGCTAACAGAGGACACTAACGGAGGACGCTAACGGAGGACGCTAACGGAGGAGTCTCCCTTCATTCTTCTACCTTCTCAAACTTTTGTGCTATTAGCTATTTAAAGTCCCCGATGGCACTGTGTCGCACGCACACGTTTGCACCGCTAAATAAGCATGCATTAATTTTTATTTACATGTGCATTGGCTCATGCATGTGGCAACACATGCACTTTAATTCACACTTGACCTGGGCATAGGACGGGGACCAGAGCACCCGTGTAATAGCTACAACACGCACATACAGACGCAGCGCTGGCTTGCTCTCTTGATAGGCAATTAACTTACTCCAGACACCTCATCAGCAAGTGCACAACCCCCCCCCCCCCCCTCTAATTGGACACACAAACACACACACGTCCTCGCAGCTTTGCATATGCAGCGCTCATTGAAGCATTGATATGCAGCGCGAGCGGGAGAATCTGTTCCCGTCGCTAGCGCCTTAGCATCGATGCATTTCAAATGCCCATCCACAAACGTTTAGCCGCGCTCATTCATGCCCATCGGAGGGATCATGGGGGGGGCACGATTCAGGAGGTGTCCTGCTGAGTTAAGTAATCACACTCGGGTGTTTAATCATTGACGAGAACCTGCTGATGCTCTTTAATTAACGCTAACACTAATTGAAGAGTGCTGGCCAATCACAGCGTCTGTCCTGTTTGTTCCTGGACTAATTAGGAAGTGAGGAGAGTTAGCTTAGCGCGTCGAAGGCGGTTTCGAGTCTTTCTGCCTAAAAGGCTACCGTTTCACACGTTTGTTGTTCTATAAATTTAACTTTGATTTAAAATGTGGAATGTGTGAAATCTTTCCCACCTCCTTAAAGTTTGTGGGAGTTTTCCAACGCGTTCGGATGCAGAATCTGCTGAAGCCGCTGAAGCCGCTGGACGCCTTGGACTAACCGCCATCCTAGTTTCTCAACCTGTTTGAGCCGAGTGACGAACGGGGAGTTTTCTCAATCCTTTGTTCGACACAAATATTCATGTTTCGCGGGAACATAATAGCCACGGGTGCTAATTTTCCGTGAATCTTTGGACGTTTAGTTCCTCATTTGTTCGGAGCTGATAGGATTATGACAAATATGTCTATTGTAAGCGTCAGGAAACGATTCCTTCCAAGACGCCACATGAAGAGTTAACGGGATTCTGGATAGATTAGGAGTCTGCTCAATTGGGACAGGAAGTTGGGCGAGGTTTCCGATGACGGGGACGAGTTGATGGGACCAAACATGGCGACGCGGATGGAGATTAGCATTTTGTTCATGCGGATTACCTTACAAACCGGTGAAAGGCAACTAAGCAGAGCGCCATCGTCAAACCGATTTAGCTTCTGGCTTCCATTGTGAAGGATTAACAGACAATGTTATTGTAATTATGATTGTTCCAACAATGAGTCTGTTGAAGCTGTTGTTGTTTTTTAAATCTAGCACTAGTGCTACCAGGTTTTTGCTAATCCACGAGGCCTTTTGGCGATGCTAACATTGTTCAATGTGACCAGGTAGTTAGTTAGTTAGTGCAGGTTAGTGTGGATCAATTCGGCGCAGACCCGTCCTTGATTTTAGGAGGAGGAAGATAAACCTGACAAATATTTTATTCCCTCTCCCTCCTCCTTTTATTTCCCCCCTGAAAGCCGCCGCTGTCTGTTTATAGGCTCCGCATGGGGAAAGGACAAAGGTTTAAACAGAGGGGGGATTTCAAAAGATAATTAAGGAGGAAGGAGCCGGCAAACTATTGAAGGAGGCACGGAGGAGGGATTGGGAGCAGAGAGGATAACAGAGGAGCGGAAGCTACCTTTGTTGTGTCTCAAACAAGTGGATCAACCGAACTGCCTCTCCAAACGCCATGAATATGTATTTGCGTAAGGCTATTCCATTGTCCCACTTCAAATGATGTCCCACCAGAGGAACAGTGAGGCAAGACAAAAGGAAACCGGGCAAATAAAAACAGAACAAAACCACGCCGCTGCTCTTCTTACGTCCTTTGTGGGATTAGAGGAATCCACGTAGACGACTGGCTTTGATTCACGCCGCTAATTAACATCTATTTGAATAATCAGATTATTCTACATTCTTGAGCTGCACCGGTACGTTCTTCATCGTCTGCTCACAGCGCAGGTGATGGGAGAAGTTCAGTGACATCCTAGCTTCGTCTCACAGATGAAGACGTTTCCTTCCAGGATTTCCCCATCCTAGTCCGTCCATCTGACCCTTTTCTATTAGACCTGGAAGCAAACCGGCTCCAGAGCTTCACCGAGTCACCTTCAGCTTCATCGGCATCAGCTTCATCCTTCCTCCTCCCACGTTTAAAACACTCGCCGTGATTTAAACGTGAGGAGACGACGAGCTCCGGCCCTGGGATTCGCATCGGCGCTACGCCGGCATGGACGCAATAATACGGGGGGGGGGGGGGGGGGGGACAAGGGGCTAATTAGTGATGATGAGAAGTTAATTTAGTCAGACGCCTCAGGTAATATCTCCCCCCGCCCTTCATCTCCGTTTCTCACCTTCCCTCCCTCTCAATCCTGCCCCTCTTCACGTATTTCTTTTTACTCTCTAGCCCATCGATTTTCATGTTAAGACAAGGTGTCAAGTGTTCTGTTATCCCTCCAGTGTGTCTCCATGCGTTTTGTCTGTCCATCAAACACACACACACACACACATCCGTGCATTGTTCAGAAGCCGGAGGGAGTCCAGCGCAGACACTCTCACGCTAAGTGGGAAACTACATTATCTTCATTCTGACATTGCTGATTGTATTAGTGTGTGTGCGTGCGTGTGTGTGCGTGCGTGTAGGCGAGATGCTTTCTGAGCTAAATGTTTGCTAGCAGGTGAGCCTGTTGTTGACAGATGGTGTTTGTGAGACAAGCTCTCCTCCCTACAGAGTCACACCCCAGGAAACGCTCGCGCTAACACACACACGCACACACACACACACACACACACACACACACAGAGCACTAACATCCCGTCAAAAGGTCTCTGAGCGGATTCTGACCCGTTCATTTGTGTTGTTCTGTCTTCACAGCACGGAGAGAGGAATGAAAGAGGAGGAGTTTCTAAAGCCTTTTTTAATAGCATCATTTTATACAAACATGCACCTGACATAGGCCGTTAGCCGTTAGCCGTTAGCCGTTAGCCGTTAGCGGTGAGGCCGGCCTCTGAGAATGAGACGTGGCCCCGTTTTTAATTCCTGGCCGACTGACCCCAGGCAGACAGAAGCCATTTTGTGCCTCTGACTTCGGATCGGCGGCCTGGCGGCGCCGCCTCCCGTCGGCGGGGGTCCTCTGAAGCGTGGGAACTGAGGAGTCGTCGCTATTAGAGCTAATGGCCGAATGAACGGCCTTCAAGCCGGGACTGTTGTGCGTAATGAGACTTTAACTGTGAAGACGAGAGGCGGCAACAGGAAGGAGGGCCGCCCTGTAATCCACATGTTTAGCAACAACTTAACGCTTCTCCAGAGCCGAATGTCCCCCATTAATAAGCAATCTGAAACACACGCCAGAAGACGTGAGCGAAGTGCAGAGAAATACGGTGTCCCTGAAGGGTCAAATCACCGAGCGGAGAAGCAGACAGTCAAAGTGCTAGGAAGAGCTGCGGCGGCGGGAGGGGGGGGGGGGGGGGGGGCGTAATTAGTCAGTTAATTACATCTGGATGATGATCTGCTCCGGGGGATGGATGTTGTTTGAGCGGTGTGTGTGTGTGCGTGTGTGCGTGTGTGTGTGTGTGTCCTTGGCGGCTGTGTACACTCCAGAAAGCGCTGAAACGGGAGCTAATTCTCGCCGTCTGAGGCCATTACAGTATTAATTTAATTTGGGTTAGCTGTCGCTAGCTCATTAACACATCTAATTAATTCATTGACATCCGAATTAAGTTGTTTCACTGAAACTGACACCTCTCTCGTACGGGGGGGGGGGGGGGGGGGGCAGCAACAGATTGAACGAGAAGGGAGAGGAAAGATTGAGGGGACGAGAGAAATCCTCGATGAACGTCGTTAGCCACGATGTGGGGAGGAAGAGGACGAGGAAGATGGGATAATGGCGGCCGAAGAGAGGAGAAAGGGAATGACCGACCCGCAAAAAGCAGACAAAGAAACGGACGAGAAGAAAGCTGTTCCGAAGGTGACTAGTTCAGGTGGGGGGGGGGGGGGGCCTTTGGAAGCGGCAGGC